>NC_052359.1:24961101-24984436 GCF_009727055.1 Benincasa hispida | reverse complement strand
CATATGAGCAAGTAGGGGAACCTAATGGACTTATAGATCATGGGCTCCAACGATCCGAGATTAGCTGGCTAAACTCTTTAGACGGAGCTAATCAACATTCGTTAACTAACGGGTCATTCCACTATAGTCCCGTAGTTGCACTCCCATCACTATAGATATATTTGTGTCCATTTGATATAACAATGATTAGTAAGTTAATCCTTTACAGGTTGTTCGTTATCTCAGCTGGGTCATAAAAACCGTTTAACCCCCGAGACTACATCTTATTCCTTAAGTTCCACTAATCCTCTAATGAACAATTGGTTTAAGGTCCAACCTATAAACCGAACCCTCTTGGGCCAAGGAGAGGGTGGGGCCCCTTATTCAAGACTTTGATTCAGTACTAAAGGGAACAACCCATCTACTATCCCTATAAAGGGATAATTCTGAGTGAATAAGAGTTATAGTTAGCTTAGGATTAAGATTAAGTTACCCAGGTCATCAATTAACGAAATAGTCATTTTTATACATTAAACGACATTTAGAACGTAAAAGTGACTTTCATGGTTCAGTCTTATGTAAACTCTTTACATAGGATGCCCCCATTTTCATGTCTCCATATGAACAGTTTAGGATCATATCGTTTGTACTAACTACAAAATGGGTCACATCCATAGTGTCCCTAGAATAAGGCGCCCAACCTTATTCATACACTATAGACCATTTTGGCTATATATATTTGAACTTGATCCACATTTATGTCACTACATAAAGTTCAAACTTAAACTTAATAGCCTTGGAACCTTAGTTTATTGGATTCATGAATATAGAATTTAAATTTACTAAAGATTTTCAATAACTACTTTATTGAACAATAATAAGATATTACAAACTACGAGTTTTAGGACATAAAATCCAACACTTAGATAGTGGATTCTAGGTATTGGGTTTTTATGAAGTTATTTCATGCAATTTTGCATGGCCCTTTTCTATAAATATGGGCTTATCATTTTGGATTAAAAACTTTTGTACTTTTTGCAAAATTAGTTTTAAAAATTGGGCTGAAAAAATCCAAACCCAACCCAAATTTCACTCTACTATTTCCATCTCTTTCGATCTCTTGGGTTCTTCATCCATTGGGTCCCACAACTCGATTCTGAGTCCAGAGGATAGTAGGTCAGCTCTAGTGGTTCGGTTCGTGTTCGAGCGGAGATAGACGAGTTTCGGGAGCTTCAAAAGTAATGTTTCTAAAAATCCCTAATTAATTGTTTTATGTTTGTATGTTTAATTTATGAAATTAGAGTAAAATTGTTCCTCTTTTCTACTGTGCATGCTTACTTTTCCATCACGCCCGCCAGAAAGTTATCGCACAAAAATTGGGCCCTGGGGCAGCCCCGCCGGGCCCGATAGCCATTTAAGGCACCAAATGAGCTTCGTTCGCAAAACCGTCTATGCGCACGGCTTTTTTTCATTGTTCTTAACCCCTAGGTCCGTTTTCGTATTTTTGCCCGCAGGAAAGTTCTCGCACAAAAATTGGGCCACGGGGCAGCCCCGCCGGGCCCGATAGCCATTTGGGGCACCAAATGAGCTCCGTTCGCAAAACCGTCTATGCGCACGGCTTTTTTTCATTGTTCTTAACCCCTAGGTCCGTTTTCGTATTTTTGCCCGCAGGAAAGTTCTCACACAAAAATTGGGCCACGAGGCAGCCCCACCGGGCCCGATAACCATTTGGGGCACCAAATGAGCTCCGTTCGCAAAACCGTCTGTATGCACGACTTTTTTTATCGTTCTTAACCCCTAGGTCCATTTTCACGTTTTCGCCCGCCGGAAAGTTCGCGCACAAAAATTGGGCCTTGGGGTAGCCCCGCCGGGCCCGATAGCCATTTGGGCCACCAAATGAGCTCCGTTCGCATAACCGTCTGCGCATGACTTTTTTTCATCGTTCTTAACCCCTGGGTCCATTTTCGCGTTTTCGCCCGTGATGCTTGATTTTGTGATGTAGATTATGGATGATATGTGATGGTGAAATTGCATTGAGCACTCAAGTTTCCTCAGCGGAATCCAAGTGTAAACTCCACTGAGTTTCCTGGTAAGTCCAGGGTCGAACTCATGGAGTTGTGAAAATAGGTTGCGTTGGTAGGTTTTAGGAAAACTTTGCTGTAACCAAATAAATAAATAGTTGTTAAGGTTGTTGTTTGCGATGATAAAAAAATAACAAATGCGGCGGAGTTTGAAAAGAGTTGATTAATCGAGAAATGCGATGAGTATGCGGTGAACGAGTTGAGAAAAGTTTCGGCTAATACTTCCTAGGATGCATTCATGCTATGCGATCATGCAACATGCATACAACAGTAAACTACCTCTCGGTGCAAATGCCACGCCTTCTAAGGCTAGAGCGCATGCGATAAGTCTATAGGACCTACACATAAGCCTCTATTCTTATTTATGCGATGACAAAATGACACACACACAAATAAAGTGACCACATAATATCATTCTCATCTCTAGGAGGTTGACGATGGCTTGCACGATGGATACGTTGGACATAGGCCATGCGATGAGCTAGGTTGGACACATGGTGGTTGGCTCTTGTGATGGTTAAGGCTTGCGGTGACAAAGTACATTGGGTTGCGTTGTAGAAGATGCGATGGTGTTGAGATGAAAACCAAGTGGAGCCAAGGGTTGCTATGCATTGATTATAGACTATGTGTTGAAGGCCAACTATGCGTCGATGGCATACTATGCGTTGAACATCCAAGGGTTTGTGGACGCATATGAAGGATGAGCTCATATCAAGGACGCCATTCAGACATGTGGCTTATTAGGAGGAATTCTTAAGCCTTAAGCAAATTAGGTGGATGCATAAGAAGACATGTAAAAGTTGAGGGCTATGCATTGGTGAAAGGAGAAGAAGACACTTTGGCTTGCACTGATGTAAGAATGTGTTGATGGTGTGAGGAAAAGTGTGAACCCTGAATCCTAATTTCTCTATTTGAGTATGTTCCCTACTAAGACTAGTGTGATGAGTAGGTTGATGTGGAAACTAGTGTGGAATGGTAGAGGAAAAAGTGGAGATTTGGAGAAAAGAGGAAATTTGGAAGTTTAACTTTTGGGAAAAATTTTGTGTGTTAATGCATTGGAAGGCACACGAGTAGGCGAGACATGCATGGAAAGACAGTCCATGCATCGAGCAGCCTCAGCTAGTGCCCATGCCATGCATTGAGCAGCCTCGGCCAGACACTCTGCCCATGCATCGAGCAGCCTTAGTCGGACGCCCTGCCAATGCGTCGAGCGAGCACGCCCATGCGTTGAGCGCCCTGCCGAGTAGCCATGTCGTGCGTCGAGGTCCCTTGCCATGCAGCCAAGCATGCCCATGCGGCCGAGCGAACGAGGATGGTTAGCATACACTGCACGCCCATGCGTCGAAGTAACATGCCCATGCGCCTAAGTACCTGGCCAAGCATCAAGACGCCGCGTGTAACCCATGCGTCGAGCGGCCAGCCCATGCAGCACGCCTATGCATTAGTGGCCAGCACCATGCGCCCATGCCAAGAAAGCCGTGTGAATGAGCCATGCGTCGAGGATGCATGGTCACCCTATGCATTGGTGATGGTTAGCTCCTTACGATGGCTAAGTTGAATTGTAATGATAGTGAATTGGCTTGTTATGCATTTAGTAGAGGCTATGCTTTGTTTATGGACTAGGCGTTGAGTATCCAAGAGTTGGACGTATACAAGGGTAAGGTCACATAGAAAAGGTCATCAAAACCATGTGTCTTCTTAGGAGGAAAGCCTTAAGCCTTAAGAATGTGAGGTGATGGCATCAGATTGGAGGCTCATGCGTTGGCAAGGTGGGAAGAAGACACTTAGCTTGCGATGATCACAACATTGCGTTGATGGGGTAAGAGGAGACACTTGGCCATGCAGCCAAGTAGGTGGTGTCAACTCCGGAGAAGGTTTGGATGCCTATAAATAGGGCCAAAAGACTTCCTTTTTAGATCAAAATTCAGAATACCGTAAAAAGAGTGGGAAAGTTGAGCAAACCTTGCGTTGGAGACAAATCCATGTGTTAGTCATAGAGGACGCATTGGACAGTGAAGTATGAAGAGGACGCATCAATTGGGACAAAAAGTTCTCCCAATTTACTCATGTGTTTGGAGTGATTCAAAAGCCACCTGAAAGCTCTGAGAGTATAGTTTTCAGGGTATAGCTGCCGGAGGAAAATCTCAAAGATATTGGGCTGGAAATTGAAAAGAAGATAGAAGGGTCAGGCTGTCGAATCAGTTTGAGCCAGTCTTGAAGATTCTGTGATTCCGGCCAAACCACGATGAGTTATGAGCTCATAATTTTAGGGTAAGATTCCTGAGACATTTTATAATATGTTTTTAGAAGAAAGTATCTCAAAATAAGGTCCAGAACTATGAGTAATCTAAGCTTAAATTTGAATCTGGATTCTAGGGATGAAAAGGGAGCCCGAGGTAGAAAAGGGAGCTACTAGATTGAAAAGCTCCTAAGCAATCAAGGTGAGTGGCTAAAATGTTTTGACTAAAACATTTGCTTAAAATGTTTGATTACAACATGTTATATAAAGCATGTTTTAAAGAAGATTATTCTCATGCCAGCTAGTTTTACAAAGTGATTTCCAAGCAAATTATGAATTATGTTTTAAATGCATGCATGTGTGAGAAATTGTTGAAAAGAGATTTATATGTGTTAAATATACTCAACATGCATTAGTACCTTTAAATCCATGTTTTTATATGTGTTATACTTTACATGCTAAAAGAAAAAGACATTTATGACTAGTTTTACTTAAAACGTGATACCGAAGGACATTTGAGAAGGTATCCTCCCAACTAGATACTGAAGGACATTTGAGAAGGTATTTATTGGTACTGAAGGACGTTTGAGAAGGTAACCAAACCAACTAGATACTGAAGAACATTTGAGAAGGTATCTAAACAGAAGTACCTAAGGTATGACGGTACTTAGTATGGCCACGTGCACGTAGGTAGTTAGAGTCAGAGATTGAGCAAAAGGGTTCTCTCTTGACTAGCAGTTGGTGTTGTGAATTGTTTTATCTACAGTAAGGTTATTCTCAACTGAGAAATAGTTTCACTGTTTTATGATTAAAATAGCTTTATATATTTTATGCTTGGAAAATGTTTATACTGCAGTACAAGTACGGTAGAAGCTTATATTTCAGTTAAACTCTTTAATTAGATTTTGCATGAGAATCAATTATCTTTCTTAAGTCACTCACTAGGGCAAGCTCACCCCGTTTTCAAATGTTTTCTTCCCACCCCTCCCGCCCAGGTAGCGGTCAAATCCTCTGAAGATAGCTCTGTATCTGCTCTGCCACTAAAGGATAAAGAGATTTGTAACCCCTCTATTTAGGTGGTTACTGTTAATATTGTACACATGTTCCTTTTGTTCCTATAGGGACTAGAGTTTTTGAGTTTTGGGACTTGTAAATCTAGGGTTGTGATGACTCTAAATATGTTATGTTTCTAAATTAATAAATGTTTGGCCTAAAGACATTCCGCTGTATATAAGTTATATTTTGGTATCAGAGTTATTCCGCAAGAGTTATTAGGCAGTAAGTATTAGCCAAAGGGTTGATAACTGCTGCAGTCACGCCCTTCTTTAGGCTAAGAGGGGGTCTGGGGTGGGGTATGACAAAAAGACACTTGGATATGCGGCCAAGTAGAAGGTGTCGGCCATGGAGCAATCTTGGACGCCTATAAATAGGGCCAAGGACTTCAGATGAGAACTCAAATTCTCTTCAAAGGACATAAAGAAGAGTGTGTGAGGAATAATTGGGAGAAAACTATGCGTTGATGGAAGAACACATGCGTTGGTTGTCACACCCCACTCCAGATTACCCTCTTAACTTGGATGGAATGGTGACTGCAGTAGTTACCAACCCTTTTGTTGGCACTTACTGCCTATATAACCTGTTAAATTTTGCTAAAACTCTAATACATACATATCATCAATATATCAACATATCAATCTTAGAACTTAACACATTTACATTACAGGGTTTCGCAGCATTGTTCATACATGAATATTACAACTTAGTGAGCCCCATCTATAATACTAGTCACCAGACAGACACATGTGTACTAACTAATACAGGCCTTCAATTACACTTCCTTCAACCTATTTCTTTGAGTGGTAGAGCAGCAACAGAAAAGTCTTTTGGGAATTGACCGCTACCTGAAACGGAAAACATTTGAAAATGTGAGCTAGAAGCCCAGTGAGTGACTTAATAAAAACATAAACCTCATGCTTAAACTGAAAGCTTGAAAACATAATACTAAAACTAATTATACCAAGCAAATGTGTACATAAAACCTTTAAAACCATTGTATCTGAAACCTGAATCTTAGTTGAGAATGAACATTCATCGCTCTAATTCCCAACACTAAGCCACAGCCAGATGAGGCCTCTACTGCGACCTGTTCATACTGAACTACGGCTAGGAGAGATCCCTACGTCGATCTCTTTAAATATACCGACGAGAATTTAAAGCAACTTCCTTTAAACATAAACATTGATAACAACTCTTAAACACCATTAAACATCATCATTCCCTAGTTGAGAACAAGCATACATCGCTCTAGCTCCTAACGTTTGTTAACGGCCAAGAGACCAATACTTCGACCTCTCATTCAGACCTGCCTACATGCATATGGAGTTTTCTATGTATCGTCAACACCTTAGGTACATTTATTCAGATACCTTCCTTACCTTCAGTATCCAGCTCACTTAAGATATCAAGTGCTCGAAGAGCATTAAAAGAATAACTCCCAAATATAGCATAGAAAACTCTTTAGGATACCTTCCCTACCTTCAGTATCCTTTTTCATTATGTTTAGGAATACCAACGCTTGTACTTTGACAACTTTAGGTATTTAAAACATAGTACATCAAGCTTCATTCAACCTTAGCTTTAACCCTGACGCATGCTTCATACTATGTGAAATAAGTTGGCTTAAAACATATTGAACTAACGTGTAAAAACCACTAGCATGCGTTAGACATGGAAAACATACTTGGAAAACTCATACATTAGTAAACATCATGCGTTGATAAACATTCATAAGAATTTGCAATTCCAAACTATCCTCCTAGCCTAGGAGAAGATATGACTGCTTTTATCCTTAGTTGAGAGTGAATTACTAGATCTAACCCTCAACATCAACATACTTGTCTAGGAAATTTAGAATTCGGGGTTTACACTTAGCTACAGAAAAGCTTATTTATTCTTGCTTCCATCCTCTATCCCTCCTAAAACATGGCTTCATTTAACTCATTAGAAGACATCACATTACTTACTCTTACTTAAAGTAATTAGGGTTCGGGTTTTACATTGGTAGCAAGACCATGCGTTGGTCAAGAGGTTCCAAGAGGGGAGATGCTGTGGGACAGAAAAGACAGGAAGTAGCATCAACTTGGAACAAGAAGTTCTCCCTGAATACTCGTGCGTTTGATGTGATTCTATAGCCATTTGAAAGCTAGGAGAGTCTAGTTTTCAGGGTACGGTTACTGGAGAAGAAGCTCTAAGGAATCAGACTGGAGAATTAGGAAAAGACAGAGGGGTTGAGCTGTCAGGTAAGCTAGGCCAGTCTTAATGTTTTGATGTTTCCAGACAAACCACCAGAAGTTATGAGCTAAGATGTTATGGTAAGCTTCGTGAGACATTTTAGAACATGTTTTCAGAAGGAATTATCTTAAAGTAAGGCTTGTAACTATGAGTAATCTAAGTTGATATTTGAATCTAGAATTTAGGGTTCAAAAGGGAAACCAAGGAATTTGTTAATTGGTATTAGAGTTATTTTCGCAAGAGTTATTAGGTAGTAAGTGTCAACAAAAGGGTTGATAACTGCTGTCAGTCACACCGTTTCCTAGGCTCGAGGGTTGTCTGGGGCGGGGTGTGACAACTGCACTCGACCAGTGATTTACTATGATCGTAATTTTTGCCTAACGTCAATGCATATTCTGCATAAAAATACAAAAATCAACTGTTTCTATGCGATGAACGCATGCGACCGCAATGTTATGAATTTGATGCTTTTTAGACGCAATCTAACATATTTTATCAATGCCAGCCAACATTGTTTAAGAACTTAGCACTATGATAACATGCATTTATGCCTGTTATAAGGCAGCCCCACTGGGCCCGATAGCCATTTGGGGCACCAAATGAACTCCGTTCGCATAACCGTCTGCATGCACAGCTTTTTTTCATCGTTCTTAACCCCTGGGTCTTTTTTCGCGTTTTCGCCCGCCGAAAAGTTCGCCCACAAAAATTGGGCCCCAAGGCACCCCACTGGGCCCGATAGCCATTTGGGGCACCAAATGAGCTCCGTTTTCAAAACTGTCTGCGCGCACGGCTTTTTTTATCGTTCTTAACCCCATGGTTCATTTTTGCATTTTAGCCCACCAGAAAGTTTGCACACAGAAATTGGGCCTCGGGGTAGCCCCGTCGGGCCTGATAACCATTTCGGGCACCAAATGAGCTCCATTCGCAAAACCATCTACGTGCATGACTTTTTTTCATTATTCTTAACCTCTGGGTCCGTTTTCGTATTTTAGCCCGCAGGAAAGTTCGCGCCCAAAAATTGGACCCTGGGAAAGCCCCGCTGAGACCTATAGCCATCTGGGGCACCAAATGAGCTCCGTTCGTAAAATCGTCCACACGCACGACTTTTTTCATCATTCTTAACCCCTGGGTCTATTTTGCCGTTTTTGCCCACCGGAAAGTTCGCGCACAAAAATTGGGCTCCAGGGGAGCCCCGCGGGGCCCGATAGCCATTTGGGGCACCAAATGTGCTCCGTTCGCAAAACCGTCTGCACGCGCGACTTTTTTTCATCGGTCTTAAACCCTGGATCTGTTTTCACGTTTTAGCCCGCTGGAAAGTTCGCCAAAAAAAATTGGGCTCAAAGGCACCCTTCCGGGCCCAATAGCCATTTGGGGCACCAAACGAGCTCTGTTCGCAAAATCGTCTGCGCACACGGCTTTTTTTCATCGTTCTTAACCCTATGGTTCATTTTTGTGTTTTGGCCTGCCAGAACGTTCGCACACAGAAATTGGCCCCCGGGGTAGCCCCGTCGAGCCCAGTAGACATTTCGGGTACCAAATGAGCTCCATTCGCAAAATCGTCTGCGCGCACAACTTTTTTTCATTATTTTTAACTTTTGGGTTCGTTTTCGTATTTCCGCTCGCCGGAAAGTTTGCGCATAAAAATTAGGCCCCGAGTCAGCCCCGCCGGGCCCGATAGCCGTTTAGGGCACCTAATGATCTCTGTTCGCAAAGTCATTTGCGCACACGACTTTTCATCATTCTTAACCCCTGGGTCTATTTTTCCGTTTTCGCCCGCAGGAAAGTTCGCGCACAAAAATTGGGCCCTGGGTCAGCCCCGTCGGGCTCGATAGCTATTTGAGGCACTAAATGAGCTCCGTTCGCAAAACCATCTGCGCACACAACTTTTTTTTTCATCGTTCTTAACCCTTGGGTCCGTTTTCACTTTTTCACTCTTCAGAAAGTTCGCGCACAAAACTTGGGCCACGGTGTAGCCCCGCCGGGCCCGATAGCCATTAGGGGCAACAAATAAGCTCCTTTCGCAAAACCGTCTGCGCGCATGGATTTTTTTCCTCGTTCTTAACCCCAAGGTCAATTTTCGCGTTTTGGCCCGTCGGAATGTTCGCGCACAAAAATTGGGCCCGGGGCAGGCCTTGCCGTTCCTGATAGCCATTTAGGGCACAAAATAAGCTCCATTCGCAAAACCATCTACATGCACGGCTTTTTTTTTCATTGTTCTGAACCCCTGGGTCCGTTTTTGCATTTTCGCCCATCGGAAAGTTCGCGGACAAAACTTGGGCCCTGGCAGCCCCGCGGGGTCTGATAGCATTTGGGCACCAAATGAGCTCCGTTCAAAAAATTGTCTGTGCACACGACTTTTTTTCATTATTCTTAGCTTCGCTGGCCGATTTCGGTGTTTTCACCCTCTGGAAAGTTCTTGCACAAAAATTGGCCCGCGGTAGCTCTGCTGGGCCCGATCGTCATTGGGCATCAAATGACTCATTCGCAAACTGTCTCGTGCACCTTTTTTTCATCGTTCTTAACCATAGGGTTTTGTTTTCGCGTTTTCACCAGCTCGAAAAAGTTCCTGCAAAAAAAATTGGGCCTCGGGGCAGCCCCGCCGGGCTGATAGCCTTTGAGGCACCAAATGAGCTCCGTTCGCAAAACCGTCTATGCGCACGAATTTTTTCATCGTTCTAACCCCCTGGTCCTTTTTCGTTTTTGGCCCGCTGGAAAGTTCGCACAAAAAAATTGGGCCATGGGGCAGCCCGCCCAGCCTGATAGCCATTTGGGGAAAAAATGAGCTTTGTTCGCAAAACTGTTTGCGCAAACGGCTATTTTTCATCGTTCTTAACTTCGGGTCTGTTTTCGCGTTTTCGCCGACCGAAAAGTTCGTGGCACAAAAATTGGACCCCAAGGCAGCCCCGCCGGGCTCGATAGCCATTTGGGGCACCAAATGAGTTCTGTTCGCGCAAAACTGTCTACGCGCACGGCTTTTTTCATCGTTACCCCTGGGTCTATTTTCGCATTTCACCCACGGAATGTTTTGCGCACAAAAATGGGCCCCGACACAGCCCTGCCAGGCCTAATAGCCATTTTGGGGACCAAAGGAGCTCCGTTCGCAAATCCGTCTGCCATGCACGACCTTTTTTTTTTTTTTTTATCATTGTTAACCTTGGGTCCGTTTTCATGTATTCGCGCCGCAGAAAGTTAGCGCAATAAATTGACGCTCGAGGCAAACCCCGCTAGGCTCGATAGCCATTTGGGGCACCAAACAAGCTCCATTCGTAAAAACGTCTTTGCACACCGCTTTTTTTTACGTACTTAACCCTTGAGTTTTTTTCGTGTATTCGGCCGCAGAAAGTTCGTGTATAAAAAATTGAGCCCTGGAGCAGCCCCTTCGGACTCGATAGCCATTTGAGGCATCAAATGAGCTCCATTTGCCAAACTGTTGCGTGTACGGCTTTTTTCATCGTTCTTAATCCCTGGGTCCGTTTTTGCATTTTCGCTGCCGGAATGTTTGCGACAAAAATTGAGCCCCTAGGGGCAGCCCCGCCGGGCCCAATAGCCATTTGGGCCACCAAATGAGCTCCGTTCGCAAAATTGTTCTCTACGCATGGCTTTTTTTCAATTTCTCAACCCCTGTGTTTTCATTTTCGCATTTTCACACGCCGGAAAGTTCGGACAGAAAAATTGGGCTCTGGGGCAGCCCTGCGGGCCTGATAGCCATTTGGAGACACAAATGAGTTCGTTCGAAAATTGTTCTCCACGCAGGCTTTTTTTCATCATTCTTAACCTCTGGGTCCGTTTTTGCCTGACGAAAAGTTCGTGCACAAAAATTGGGCCCGAGGCAGCCTGCTGGGCCGATAGCCATTCGGGGCACCAAATGAGTTTCTTTCGCAAAATTGTCTGCGCGCACGACTTTTTTCATCGTTCTTAATCCCTAGGTTGTTTTCGCGTTTTCGCACGCCGGAAAGTTCACGCACAAAAATTGGGCCCGAGGCAGCCCCGCTGGGCCGATAGCCATTTGGGGCACCAAATGAGTTTCGTTCGCAAAATTATCTCTGTGCACGGCTTTTTTCATTATCTTAACCCCTGGGTCCATTTCGCGTTTTTGCTGACAGAAGTTCGCGCATAAAAATTGGGCCTCGGGGTAGCCCCGCCAGGCTCTATAGCCATTTTGGGCAACAAATGAGTTCCATTCGCAAACTGTCTGCACGCACGATTTTTTCATCGTTCTTAACCCCTGGGTCCATTTTCTCATTTTCGCCCGCCGGAATGTTTTGTCACAAAAATTGGGCCCCGGGAAGCCCTACCGGGCCCAATAGCCGTTTGGGGGACCAAATAAGCTCCGTTTGCAAATCCGTCTGTGTGCAACAATTTTTTTTTATCATTCTAACCCCTGGGTTCGTTTTCGCGAATTCGCCTGTCGGGCCCGATAGCCATTTGAAGCACCAAATGAGTTCCATTTCGTAAAACCATCCTTGCGCACGACTTTTTTTACCGTTCTTAACCCATGGGTCCGTTTTCGCGTTTTCATCGTCCGAAATATTCGCGCACAAAAATGGGCACCGTGGTACCCCCGGGCCCGATAGCCATTTGGGGACACAAATGAGCTCCATTTGGATAATCGTTGTGCGCACGACTTTTTTCACCGTTCTTAACCTATGAGTCCTTTTTCACGTTTTCGCTCACCGAAAAGTCGCGCACAAAAATTGGGCCCGGGGTAGCCCACCGAGCCCGATAGCCATTTGGGGCACCACATGAGCTCCATTCCCAAAACCGTCGCCAGCGTATGGCTTTTCTCATTGCTCTTGACCCCTGGGTCCGTTTTCGCGTATTCGCCCATCGGAAAGTTCGCACACAAAAATTGGACTCGGGGCAACCCCGCTGGGGCCAATAGCCATTTGGGTACCAAATTCGAGAAACGGTTTGTGCGCACGACTTTTTTTCATTGTTCTTTACCCTTGGGTTCCTTTCTTTTTTCACCGCTCGGAAAGTTCACGCAATAAAATTGGGCCCCGAGGAAAGCCCTGCAAGGCCCGATAGCCATTTAGGGTCCCAATGGAGCTCGCTCGGCAAATCGTCTGCGCACACGTCTTTTTTCTTCGTTCTACACCTCTGATACGTTTTTGTTTTTTCAACCGCGGAAAAGTTTGCGCACAAAAATTAGGCCCCAAAGCCACCTCGTTGGGCCTGGTAACCATTTGAGGCATCAAATGAGCTCCGTTCGCAAATCTTTCTCCGCACACGGATTTTTTTATCATTTATTATAATCACAGGGTCCGTTTTCGCGTTTTCTTTCGTCCTTTGCGCAAAATTTTTTGCCCCGGGGCAGCCCCGCAGAGCTGAAAACCATTTAGGCCACCAAATGAGTCTGTCCACAAAACCGTCTGCGTGATGGCTTTTGTTCATGTTCTTAAGCCCTGAGTCTGTGCGCACTGTTTTTTTTGTGCGGTGAACTTTCCGGCGTGCACACTGTTTTGGGGAACCAAATGAGCTCCGTTCACAAAACCGTCTGTGCGCACTGTTTTTTTCATCGTTCTTAACCTTTGGGCCATTTTCGCGTTTTGGCCGTCGAAAAGTTCGCGCAAAAAAATTGGACCCAGGGTAACCCGCCGGGGCCCGATAGCCAGCTGTGGAACCAAATGAGCTCCGTTCGCAAAACCGTCTCCGTGCATGGCTTTTTTTTTCATCGTTCCTACACCCTGGGTCCTTTTTTTCGAGTTTTCGCTCGCCAAAAAAGATTGCATTCAAAAATTGGGCCCGCGGGCAGCCCCACCGGTCCGATAGCCATTTGGGGCACCAAATGAGTTTCACTCGCACGACTTTTCTTCATCATTTCTAACCTTTGGTATGTTTCGAGTTTTCGCCGCGCCAAAAATTCGCGCACAAAAATTTGACCACGGGGCAGCCCCGCCGGGCCCAATAAGCCATTTGGGCACCAAATGAGTTCGTTCTCAAAACCGTCTGCCGCGCACAACTTTTTTTCATCTCTCTTAACCCTTGGGTCCGTTTTTGCGTTTTCGCTCTCCGGAAAGTTCACGCACAAAAATTGGGCCCTGGGCAGATCCGCCGGGCCGATAGCCATTTGGGACACCAAATGAGCTTCGTTCGTAAAACCGTCTTTGCGGACGACTTTTTTTCACCGTTCTTAACCCGTGGGTCCATTTTTGCATTTTCGCCCGTCGGAGGGCAACCTTGTCAGGCCCGATAGCCATTTGGGGCACCAAATGAATTCCTTCGACAAATCCTCTACGCGCATGAATTTTTTTCATCGTTCTTAAGACCTGAGTCCGTTTTTGTGTTTTCGCCCGCCGAAAAGTTCACGCACAAAAATTGGACCCCAGAGTAGCCCCGTCGGGCCCGGTAACCATTTGGGGCAACAAATGAACTTTGTTCGCAAAACCGTCTCCTCGCACGATTTTTTTTCATCGTTCTTAACCCCTGGGTCGATTTTCGCGATTTCACTCGCCGGAAAGTTTGCGCACAAAAAATTATGCCCGAGGCAGACCCGCTGGGCCCAGTAGCGATTTGGGGCACCAAATGAGCTCCGTTCAAAAAATCGTCTGCGCGTATGGCTATTTTTCATCGTTCTTAACCCCCGTGTCCGTTTTCGTGTGTTCGCCCGCTGGATAGTTTGCGCACAAAAATTGGGCCCCGGGGCAGCCCTCTGGGCCTGATAGCCATTTGGGGCACCAAATGAGCTCCATTCGCAAAACCATCTGCACGTACGAGTTTTTTTCATCGTTCTTAACCCCAGTGTCCGTTCTTGCGTTTTCGTCCGACGGAAAGTTCACGCACAAAAATTTGGCACCGGAGCAGGCCCGCCGGGCCCGGTAGCCATTTGGGGCACTAATGAGCTTCGTTCGCAAAACCATCTCCGTACACTGTTTTATTTAGATATTGCGGCTAAAATAAAGAAAAGTTATTTATACTATTTTATTTAGATATTGCGGCTAAAAGAAAGAGAATTTGCGTCGATAGTATAGAAATTGCTTAAGAAATGTGAGAATGATGAAATGTCGTCAATACACCCACTGACACCATTGCGATGGTAGAATATAATGTTTCAGTTTCTATTTTCCAGGAAATCAGTCACTGCATGTGTTCATGGCTCAAACATAAAATAAACAATGCATCTATCGAGAACGAAGAGATGATCAACGGAATGACGGCGCATGTGACAATCGATCAAGAGCTTAGCGAACAACGCAATTGTAACCGCATGTGGTAATAAAAAACAACACTGCATGCGGCGATAGATCGAAGATGGAAAGAGAAACGCATTTGCGGAGGATTCTGACACGTGTACAGCTTTCAATTGTGCATTTCTAACGGGTTGATTGCATAACAGAAGGAATTTCTCATTCTACCGTTTCAGAAACTACCTTAACCATATAGTGGGGACCACTATTGCAAAGAGTCACGCTTCGCCTATAAATAGCTTCTGCAAATTCACTGAAAGATATACATGAATACATAGAGACGTGCATATACTGATTCTGAGAGAGAGATTGGTCTGAAGCGACTGTCCAGAGTAGATCCGGGAGAACAACAAAACAAGGCCGAGAGGTGAGTCTCCGAGCAAAGAATCCTTTCAATCCCCGTAGTTGAAGCTTTGTACGAAGGTCACTTCTACCAGGAAAGCAAGCTTGAGAGGGAAGCTTTCCTCTCCACCACTTTCACACGCTGACAAGCACAATCTCTGTTTAGGATCTATGTCAAGACGTTGACATTCTTTCTTTATTTGTTTCTAATCTCTATTTCATCATTTATATTCATCTTCTCTAATCTCTAATTCACACCATGTATCGAACGCTTAATCTTAGTATTAAATGTTATGATAATTACCATTGCCATCTCTCTGTCTATTTCCGTTCATCCATAATCCATTTTCTCCATGATGTTTTCTTAATCATGGGTAATTAGCAAGAATTAAGTGAGTGAGTTAATTTGTGTTAAGGAAATAATTAAGCTTAGCTAAAGCAGGCTCGACGGCATCTTCACCTGTGAGAGCAGAAGTGAAGATGTTATCCCACCTATCGAGAGAGGGTGGAATTATGCATTAACTAAAGTGAGAAGTACTTCCAGAGATGGAAGCAACCTTGTGTTCATCACGTTCGTCCCTGTTTTACCAGAGAGATATGGGAACGCGACCGATCACCGAGTGTCACACCCCGCCCAGACTACCCTCTGAGCCTGAGAAAGGGTGTGATTGAAGTAGTTATCGACCCTTTTAGTTACAGTTACTGCCTAATAACTCTTGCGGAATAACAATGATACCAAGATATAACTCATATACAGCGGATGCCTTGAAGACCAAAAATTTATTAATTAAAAAACATAAGATATTTAGAGTAATTACAACACTAGATTCACAAGTCCCAAAGCCAAAAACCCTAGTCCCTATATGAACAACTGTAACATGTGTACAATATTTACAGTAACCATCTAACAGACGGGTTATAATATCTTTATCTTTTAGTGGCTTAGCAGATGCACAGCTATCTCCTGAGGATTTGACCGTTACCTGGGGAAAAGGAAAACATTTGAAAACGAGGTGAGCTTGCTAGTCCAGTGAGTGACTTAAGAAAGATAACTGTTTCTCATGCAAAAGTGTCAATAAAGAGATTAAACCGAAATATAAACTTCTACAATAACCTTGCACTGCAGTATAAACATTTTCCAACATTAAAACTGTTTGAGAATAACCCTACTGTGGTTAAATCCCAACACCAACTGCTAGTCAAGAGAGAACCCTTTTGCTCAATCTCTGACTTCAACTACCTACGTACATGTGGCCATAATAAGTACCGTCATACCTTAGGTACTTCTGCTTAGATACCTTCTCAAAACTTGTCCTTCAGTATCGAGCTGCTAAGATACCTTCTCAAATGTCCTTCGGTATCAAGTTGGTTGGATACCTTCTCAAATGTCCTTCGGTATCAAGTTGGGTGGATACCTTATCAAATGTCCTTCGGTATCGCATTTTAAGTAAAAGTAATCATAAATGACTTTCTCTTTAAAGCATGTAAAGTATAACACATATAAAACATGTCTTTAAAGATACTAACACATACAGGATGTATTTAACACACATAATAGCTTTTCAATAAACTTTTCATGCATGCATGCATTTAAAACATAACTCATGGTTTGCTTGGAAATTACTTTGTAAAACTAGCTAGCATGAGAATAATCTTTCTTTAAAACATGATTTCTTTAAAACATTGTAAATATTTTAGTCAAATATTTTAGTCACTCACCTTGATCGCTTAGGAACCTTTCTCTCTACAAGTTCCTTGTTTACCTCAGACTCCCTTTTACACCCCTAAAATCCATATTCAATTGAAAACTCGGATTACTCATATTTCTAAGCTTTATTTTGAGATAACTACTACAAAAATGTTCTAAAATATATCAGGAAGCTTACCCTAAAATCTGAGCTCAGAATTCTTCGTGGTTTGGCCGGAAACACAAAATCTCCAAGACTGGCCCAAGTTTACCCGACAGCCTGACCCTTCTTTCTTGTTCTAAGTTTCTAGCCTCATCCCTTAGAGCTTCTTCTCTGGAAGCCTACCTTGAAAACTAGACTTTCAGAGTCTTCAAATGGCTTTAGAATCACTCTAAAAGCATGAGTATACGGGGAGAACTCCTCGTCCCAAGTTGATGCTGTTTCCAGGCTTCACTGTCTACTACGACCCCGTCGAAGCTTTATGATCATCGCATGGATTTGATATCAACGCAATGTTTACTCAGCTTTCCCACTCTTCTTAACTTTTGAATTGTGATCTGAAAAAGATGTCCTTGGCCCTATTTATAGGCATAAAAAAACTCTCCAAGGTCGACACCTCCTCATCGACGTGTTTTCCTTAGCGTCTGCCACTTTCAGCCTTCTCCACCTTCTGCTTAAGGTGTCTTCACCTCACACCATCAATGCAACTTTTGATCAACGCAACTTTAGGTGTCCTTCTCCTTCATAGCCAATGCATAGGGCTCAATTTGCACGCCCTCTTGTGCCACCACCTCATTTGCTTAAGGAAGGTTTCTTCCCAAGAAGCCATATGTTTGATGACGTTCTCCATATGAGCTCATCCTTCATATGTGTCCACAAACCCTTGGATGTTCAACGCATAGTAGGCCATCAACACATAGCCACCCTTGGTTCCACTTGGTTTTCAACTCACCACCATCGCAACTCAACTTACTTAGTCACCACAAGCCTTAACCATCGCAAGAGCCAACCACCATGCGTCCAACGTACCCATTGGGCATGCCATCGTCAACTTCCAACGCATAGCACGGTCGCTCGGCCTCAATGCATAGCTCGCTCGGCATCACCGCATGGCTCGCTCGGCATGCGCGCTTGGCATTGATGAATGGGCGCTTGGCATCGTTGCATGGGCACTTGGCATGGGCGCTTGGCATTGACGCATAGGTGCTTGGCATGGGCCAACGCGTCCATCACTACCAACGCGGCCCTCACATACCCTTTGCACTGCCGACCCTCGTGCCATCCCAACCTTCAAACGCATCACTTTCAACTTTCTTCCTTCAGCCATATAGACACATACCACCCATCATCCAACGCTTCCATCACATAAGTTATACTTAGCCAATTTTCCAAGTTTTTTCCCAAAAGTCAAGCTTCCAAATTCACACTTTTCTTCTAATTTTTCACCCTTTTCTCCACCATTACACATTAGTTTCCACATCAACCTACTCACCACATTGGTCTTAGTAGGGAACATACTCAAGTAGAGAAATTAGGATTTAGGGTTCACACCGAGAGGTATACGCCAAGGGAAAGCGGAACCTTAGTTGCATCTTTAATGCAATTAACAAACTTGCGATGTTTTTACTATGTACTCTTTCTCTTTCTGCTTCATCCATAAAGACTTGCCATCGCATACCCCGATTCTTTGTATAACTTCATAGTCAGTCTCGACTTCAGTATCGTGTATCATGTATCTTGTATCTTGTATCATATTAGTTTAGGATTTTACTTATTAATGCAATTTTATTTTATCAACACAATTTTATTTCAATGCAATTTACATTCCTGTATAAACAAACATTCTTTATTCATTGATAAAAATCAGTCGCATATATCACATCAGTAACACATTAGCAAAAAAAATCCCTGTGTTCGACCTCAGATTATTTTGAGAAACTTTCGTTGGAATTATACTTGGTTTCAGCGCAAGGAAACTTGTGACACGCATTACTCCATCGCATATTACGAGCATATTATTAACAACGCATATATTTAGACGTAGTATCGCATAAATTCTCTTTAACGCATATACTTGTTCATTCATTCATATTCATATTTGTCCACATGCTTAAAGATATAAATTACCATTACAAGTTTATGGCACCGTTGTCGGGGATTGGTAACGGTTAGTGTTGAGTACTTTTGTGGTAATTTGTAGGACATATCTCTTTGTACTGTTTGTTTGACGCGAAGAACAGGCTGACGGTTTATGAGTACTGGAACTGATCCAGAATTCGAATTCCCTTCAACTATTATTGAAAAATAACGAATCAAATATTGACCCAGAGATCGAGCGTACTTTTCGTGCAAGGGCACGCCAGAACAGAGCGAGGTGAAGAAGAGTCAATATGGCAGACAACAATAATTACGAGGCACCCGAAGTAAATTAAGGGGTAAATCAGCCAGTGCAAGACCCCATATTTCTTGCTACTGACCGCAATATCCCTTTGAGGAATTATGCGGCACCCAATCTCTATGATTCTTGCCTGGAATTTCACGTTCAATAGTTAAGGAGAACGCACATTTCGAGATAATGCCGGTCATGCTTCAAATGATACAAAACACGGGGCAATTTGGAGGTCTACAAGGTGAGGACCCGCATGCCCATCTTACCAGCTTTGTCGAGATGTGCAGTACCTTCTCCATCCCTGGTGTCACCCCAGAGGGTATCAGACTTTACCTCTTCCCGTATACACTGAGGGATGAGGCTAAGAACTGGGCTCATTCATTAGAGCCAAACGAAATAACGTCCTGGGACCAGTTGGTGGAACGGTTCATGAAGAAGTTCTTCCCTCCAGCAGTCAACACAAGAAGATGGAAGGACATGTTAAACTTTGAGCAAATGGATAACGAGACCCTAAGCACCGCCTGGGTACGATTCAAAAGATTGGTGAAAAATTGTTCGCATATCGAGATACTTGATTTTTTTTATGGAAACGTTTTACAACGGCCTAAATAGATCAATGCAAGCTGTTGTTGATGCCTCCGCAGCAGGAGGATTTATGGATAAGACCTACACAGAAGCCAAGGTCGTCCTTGATCGCATCTCGCGGAACATGGATGACTGGGTCGACGACGGGTATGGGGGAAGAGACTCTGAGAGAAGAAGAAACGATAATGCCATTGTACCTGCGGATACAATGACAACTCTGGCCGTACAGATGGCCGCGATAACCTCTCTTCTACAATCGATGGCACTTAATCAAGGTGCCCTCTCCCAAGGATCAGCGCAACCCAATGCACCGGCACAAGTGGCCGTAAAAAGTTGCGTCCAATGTGGAGGGGGCCATGCAGTAGAAATATGCCCTCCAAACCCGTAATAAGTGTGTGCTATCCAGAACAATCCATACGGCAAACTTATAATCCTGGTTGGAGGAATCACCCTAACTTCAGTTGGGGAGGGAATCACAACCAAGGTGGGCCGAGTAACCATCAGAGCAACAATTTCGGGAATCGAGGAAACCCTCTACCTTTTCACCAAAACTAGAATCAGGGTCATTAGAGACAACCGCAAACCAATGATCCTCCTCAAACACCTTTGGAAATTCATTGGAGTCCCTACTCAAGCAATATATTGAGAAAAACGATGCTGTCATGCAGTCACAGGCATCTTCAATCAGGAACTTGGAGATCCAAGTTGGGCAGTTGTCAATCGAGCTTCGCAATAGAACACCTGGAACGCTGCCAAGTAATTTCAAAGCCCCGGGATCTCACGGGAAGGAGCATATGTCCTTGACGACATTATGCAGGCAAGCTTGACCGCCTGCAAAGGTGTGGATTGCGTTAATCATGGGAAAATTATCTTCCGGTTCATATCTCTAAATTCTATGTTTAATTGCTTTCTTAATTGCTTCCTTTATTGCTTTATGAATTTAGTTATTTATTGCTTCCTTAACCAAGCTTTTAATGCTTTTTGAATTCACTTTTCAATTAATTCAATTGCGTCAATTTCAGTACTTTACTCAATTCCCTTACTTTTCTGTATTAATTGCATTATTATTAAATTTTGATGAATGATTGTATAAGATGAAAATGATTACCGCTAAGTCCTAGCGACTTGCGTTGGTGAAAAATAATAATAATAATAATAATAATAATAATAAAAATAATAACAATAAACATCCGGGATGCATTGCGATGATGGGTGCATCTTGTGCTAACAAGAGACAGTTTGCATCCATCCAACCCAAATTCATTGTGTTGAGGGGTGTGTTGCGCTCGTATGTATTTTTTGCCCTTCCTTAGCGAAAACGCACTATGTTGAGGTAGTGTTGCGCCAGTAGAAATACAATGCGCTTGTCCTCCAGAAATGCGTTGAGTTAAGGGGTGTATTGCATTGATAGATGCGTTGTTGCCCATCCTCTGCAAAGATGTATTTGCGTTGATGGAGCCATTGCATTAATTCTTAACCTTGTGCCCATCCGAGTAAAACACAAAAGACAAATTCTTTTTGCAAATAGAGTAGTCCAATTGTTTAGGCTTCCAAGGAAATGATGATTTAGCAGATGAAAGGACGTACTTCTCTGTTGATTCATAAATGTGAGGAGCGCGGTGGCAGGCTTTTTGAGTACCTCGAGGCTTGCCACTGCAGAATTTGTGTTGGGCCCATCAAGGCCAAACCTATAAATTCCCACTTCCTTCGTCTGAGAGAGCCTATTTGAGTCTTTTGCAAACAAAAACCCTAGCAGAGCCTTTGCATACCCAGACTTCAAACTTTCTTCCTAAAACCCTAAGAGCTTCCCAGCTTTTTCACTCAGTACAACCATGGCCGATCAGTCTTCCACTCATCCTATCTACCCCTGTCTCTTATACACATCTAGATGTGTATAAGAGACAGCTCTTTACCCTCATCACCCTCACAAGCCCAAATCACTGCAAGAGAGGTGACATTCCTCGCAATAAGCCGTTGTCTCGCCACCCAACCAAAACGCATCCCTCGAGTCGTCGAAAAACCTTGGTGAAAGCCTTTAGCAGCCAGGCCACTTCATATTAGAGAGGGGCAGAGCACGAAGAGTGCCCCATTCCCAACACTGTCTTCTGAAAGTGAATAGAAGAGAAGAGACGATAGAGAGGTGTATGGGAGCATACTAAGTAACATGGAGAAGGAAGTAGGGCTACTCGAAGCTGGGGTTGTTAACCAGCCACTACCTTCAGAGGAGGAGATGGAGGAAGCTTCAAAAAGGAGCACTCTGGCAATATCGGATCCTAAGGAAACTGCTCACGTAGAATCCTATGAGGGACCCTCCAGAGCTGCTTTGGAGGAAGTAGTGGCGGAGAAGCAGCCTGAAATGGTTGAGAAGAAGAAGAAGAAGAAGAAGAAGAAGAAGATCAAGGAGAAGAGGGCTAAAGGGGATGAGGAAGCCTATCTAATCAAGAAGAAAGAAAGAAAAACGAGTGAAACGAAGGAATGCAGGCGGGAGGAGAATCGCCTAAAGAAGAAGGGAGAGAAGAGAAAGAGGGCTGAGAGCCCAGAAATTGGCAGAGAATCAACCACCACAAGGGTGGATGAGAGGGTGTCAGCACGACAAAAAGAATCAGCGCAACCTGAAGAGGAAACAACGCAAATAAGAATGATCGTGACTGATGATGGAGAAGATTCAGACATCACCCCCCCTTATGCGGCGTCGCAAGGCTCAACAATTGACCTGCCAATTTTGCAAAGTGCAGTAGAGGAAAAGGAGAGAAGAAGAAGAGAGGAGGAAGAAAAGCAAGAGAAAATGTTGCGGGCACAACAGATCATCGCAGAAGGCGATTTAAGGAGAAAATTACATGGTGAGGAGGTGCACTACAACAACGCAATCTCGGTAGAAGAGGAAAGAATAAGGCTCGAGGAAGAACAAAACATATTGCTGGTCTCAGAGCAATTTGAAAGAGAATTTGACAGAGAAATGAGAGTAGAGGAAGAAGAAGAAAAGAAGAAGAAGGAAGAGAAGGAGAATAGGCACCAAGCAAATGTTCAGCGCATTCGAGAAAAGAAAGGCAAAGAAATTGTAGAGTGGGAGAAGGAAGTACAATGCAAGGAAAGGGAAAGGAAAAAAAAACAAAGATCCCGCCTTGCATTGACAAAAGAGAAGGGCAAAGCAGTAGCAGAAAGCAGTGAGCCTGCGTTGGCCAAGGGTCGCCCATCAAAAAAGAAAGAAAATGACGATATGATGATGGAGATGGGGTTCTTCCCGGCGCCAACAACACTATTGGACTTAATCACAAGTGTTGTATTGGAACATGAATGAGAAACATTTTGCTAGTGCCCATCCATCGTAATCCCAACGGTAGTGCGAGATTTCTCTAATGGACGACTCTATGGCACCAAAGATGCGGTGACCATGAAAGGGGAGGTAGTTTCTTTCAGCGCAAAGGACATCAATGAATTATATCAGATGAAAAACATCCCAGATGCATCGAGTAATAAAATCATTGATGATCCCACAGAAGAATAGATGGAAGATGCACTGAAGGTATTAACGCAACCGGGCACTCAGTGGTCGG
>NC_052359.1:24954111-24960741 GCF_009727055.1 Benincasa hispida | reverse complement strand
GTCATGGCCGCATATTGCATCGCACGCGATATTCCAATAGATGTGGGCCAGTTGATCGCAAGACAGATTTGAGGTTTTGTGGGGCATATAAGAGGAAAGGAAAAAGTCCAAGAATCATCACCGCAAGATCAAGAACCCTTGGACCCTTTACCTTTGGTGATTCGCCCTCCAAGCCCTCCTACCTCCTTCCCCACTTCCTGAACATTTTACCAACCTTCTCCTTGCTCCTGATTCATCCAACGCATATTCAGTAGCTTCATCCTCTCCTTCATCTTCACTGCAATTTTCCCCTCCACCGCAGCATGTTG
Organism: Benincasa hispida; assembly: GCF_009727055.1. NCBI lineage: Eukaryota > Viridiplantae > Streptophyta > Magnoliopsida > Cucurbitales > Cucurbitaceae > Benincasa > Benincasa hispida. The sequence continues at coordinate 24,960,433 of NC_052359.1, read as the reverse complement.
ATGACCCACACGATTTGGGTGAAGACACTTTTGCCCAACCCCAAAACGTTGATGGCGAAACAGCACAAGCACAACCCACCATTGCCACCTTAGTTGTTGAACTTGCTGATAAGCGTTCTCTCTTCTCTCATCAACATGATTATTTCTGCCAGCGAATAATGGAGGTATACGAGCGACAAGAAGAGTTACAACGCAGTGTTGCGATGATAAGGCAGGTGTTGATCAACATTCAACGCAATATCTATACGATCCACCTGAACCAAAGACAAGTAGCAGAGCGCAACCATGATTGCTTCAACTTCTTGACAGCCTATCTCCATGGTCCCATGGTGCTCCGCACTTACAGCAATAGCTGCTTTGAAGAAGCTCTTCGTGTTCCTTCACAAAATCCTCTTCCTGAACCTCCTCCTCAATAAATCTACAAATTCTTTTGCGGTCATTCTTTTATTTTTATTTCATTCATTATTTTTCTATGTATAGAAGCTGTTACTTGATTCTTTGTACATGCTAAAATTTTTATTGTATTATTTGTAATTCTTTGTATACTTGGTTAATTTTTAATACAACTGAGTAACAATTCTTTCTGTATGTGTTAGCTTCTTATTTATCATCCTTTGTCAATTATTGTGATATTCTTTATCTTTTATTTTGCGTTATTAATTGCACTGCCATGATGAATTATATGCATACCCTTAACAACATTTCCCACACTTTATATTTTCTGACTAACACTTAGATAATTTGTAGCAATAGCATTGCTTTACCTACCCTTCAAAATTCTGCTCAAATCTTCTTTTCAAAATTTTGACTAAGTGTTTGTCTATTCTGTCCAAGACAACGGAATGAGGACCTTTTGCATCTCTAAATTTGGAGGTGGGGAAGGTCTGAGCAAATGCGATCAAGAGAATGCGGTCATTAAGAAAATGCGTTCATTATTATTAAAAAAATAAAAAATAAGAAAAGAAAAAAAATTCATACAAAACTCCAATGTCAGCGCAAGGGAAATTCCAACAAAATCCCAACCTGATAAGAGTTAAGTCGTGAAAGAAACCTGCTCGTAGTTGGATGTTCGCATGACACCCGTGGGAGCAAGGCAAAACAAAGTTGGGTTTCCAAGAATGACGCAATATGAAAAGAGAAAAATGAGAAAAAAAAAGAGTATAAGAGACAACTCCTCTGACCAGCAAAAGTTAAACTTAGCTAAAAATCAAGAGTTAAAGTTGAGATTGGCACACAACTGTAGTTAGATGTTCACATGACACCCGTAGGAACAAGCCAAAATGAAGGGTGTAACCATGATCAACAGTCTCTAATAAATGACGCAAACTAGACCACAACATACGGACACACCAAGTTGTTTTTGCATGAAGAGGTAACATTCTTTTCAAAACAAGAAAGGAATTTTTTAGTAGAGATTTGCTGTATCAAAGAATAAAGTAGAGCTTAATTATCAAGGATAGAAGGAAATTACGTTGTTAAGTAATGTTGCCTAGGTGGAGCATTCAGAGCAACCAATCGACGCAAAATTTAAGATAAGAACTGAACAATATTGCCTTAGTGGAACATATGCTTGAGGACAAGCATATATCTAAATTTGTGGGTGTGATAATTTGTAGAAATACAAGTTATTTTTACTGTTTTATTTAGATATTGCGGCTAAGAAAAGTTGTGTCGATAGTATAGAAATTGGTTAAGAAATGTGAGAATTATGAAATGTCGTCAATACACCCACTGACACCATTGCGATGGTAGAATAGAATGTTTCAGTTTCTGTTTTCTAGGAAATTAGTCAACGGATGCGTTCATGGCTCACACATAAAATAAACAATGCATCTACATCGCATTGCGCCCATCAATCGAGAACGAAGAGATGATCAACGCAATGACGGCGCATGCGACAATCGATCAAGAGTTTAGCGATCAACGCAATTGTAACCGCATGCGGTAATAAAAAAACAACACTGCATGCGGCGATAGATCGAAGATGGAAAGAGCAACGCATTTGTGGAGGATTCTGACATGTGTACAACTTTCAGTTGTGCATTTCTGACGGGTTGATTGCGTAACAGAAGGAATTTCTCATTCCGCCATTTAGGAACTACCTTAACCATATAGTGGGGACCACTATTGCAAAGAGTCAAGCTTTGCCTATAAATAGCTTCTGCAAATTCATTGAAAGATATACATTCACATAGTGACGTGCATATACTGATTCTGAAAGAGAGACAGGTCTGAAGCAACTGTCTAGAGTAGATCTGGGAGAACCACGAGACAAGGTCGAGAGGTGAGTCTCTGAGCAAAGAATCCTTTCAATCCCCGTAGTTGAAGCTTTGTACGAATGTCACTTCTACCGGGAAAGCAAGCCTGAGAGGGAAGCTTTCATCTCCACCATTTTCACACGCCGGTAAGCACAATCTTCGTTCACGATCTGTGTCAAGACGTTGACAATCTTTCTGTATTTGTTTCTAATCTCTATTTCATCATTTGTATTCATCTTCTCTAATCTCTCATTCACACCATGTATCGAATGCTTCATTCTAGTATTAAATGTTATGATAATTACCATTGCCATCTCTTTGTCTATTTCCATTCATCCATAATCCATTTTCTCCATGATGTTGTCTTAATCCCTTGGGTAATTAGCAAGAACTAAGTGAGTGAGTTAATTTGTGTTAAGGAAATAATTAAGTTTAGCTAAAGCATGCTCAACGGCATCTTCACCTGTGAGAGCAGAAGTGAAGATGTTATTCTACCTATCGAGAGAGGGTTGGAAGAATACGTTAACTGAAGCGAGAAGTACTTCCAGAGATGGAAGCAACCTTGCGTTCATCATGTTCGTCCCTATTTCACCGTAGAGATATGGGAATGCGGCCGATCACTGAGAGGTGTACGAAAAGGGAAAGCGGAACCTTAATTGCATCTTTAAGGCAATTAACAAACTTGCGATGTTTTTACTATGTACTTTTTCTCTTTCTGCTTCATTCATAAAGACTTGCCATCGCATACCACGATTCATTGTATAACTTCACAGTCAGTCTCGACCTCAGTATCGTGTATCATCTCTTGTATCTTGTATCATATTAGTTTAGGATTTTACTTATTAATGCAATTTTATTTTCTCCACGCAATTTTATTTCACCGCAATTTACATTCCTGTATAAACAAACATTTTTTATTCATTGATAAAAATCGGTCGCATATATCACATCAGTAACACATTAACAAAAACAATCCCTATGTTCGACCTTGGATTATTCTGAGAAACTTGCATTAGAATTATACTTGGTTTCAACGAAAGGAAACTTGTGCCACGCATTACTCCATCGCATACTAAGAGCATATCATTAACAACGCATATATTTAGACGTAGTATCGCATAAATTCTCATTAACACATATATTTGTTCATTCATTCATATTCATATTCTTCCACATGCATAAAGATATAAATTATCGTTACACTCTTAACCCCTAGGTCCGTTTTCGTGTTTTCGCCCGCCGGAAAGTTCGCGCACAAAAGTTGGGCCTCGGGGCAGCCATGCCGGGCCCGATAGCCATTTCGGGCAACAAATGAGTTCCGTTCNGGGCAACAAATGAGTTCCGTTCGCAAAACCGTCTGCGCGCACTGCTTTTTTTCATCGCTCTTAACCCTTGGTCCGTTTTCGCATTTTCGCCTGCCGGAAAGTTCGCGCACAAAAATTGGGCCCCAGGGCAGCCCCATCGGGCCCGATAGCCTTTTGGGGAACCAAATGAGGTCTGTGCACACGGATGTTTTTCATCATTCTTAACCCCTGGGTCCGTTTTCGCGTTTTCACCTGTCGGAAAGTTCGCACACAAAAATTGAGCCCCGGGGCAGCCCCGTCGGGCCCGATAGCCCTTTGGGGCACCAAATGAGCTCCGTTCGCAAAACCGCCTGTGCACACGGATTTTTTTCATCGTTGTTAACCCTTGGGTTCATTTTCGCCCGTTGGAAAATTTCTCACAAAAATTATGCCCCGGGGCAGCCCCGCCGGGACCAATAGCCATTTGGGGCACCAAATGAGCTCCGTTCGCAAAACTGTCTCCGTGCCCGACTTTTATTCATTGTTAGTAACCTCTGGGTTCGTTTTCGCATTTTCGCTCGTCGAAAAGTTTTCGCACAAAAATTGGGCCTCGGGGGATCTCGCCAGGCGCGATATCCATTTGAGGCACACAATGAGCCTCGTTCGCAAAACCGTCTATGTGCATGGCTTTTTTTCATCGTTTTTAACCCCTGGGTCCATTTTCGCGCTTTCGCACGCCGAAAAGTTCGCACACAAAAATTGGGCCCCGGGGCAGCCTCGTCAGGCCCGATAGCCATTTGGGGCACCAAATGAGAGTTCGCAAAACTGTCTACACGCATGGCTTGTTTTCATCGTTCTTAACCACTAGGTTCGTTTTCGCATTTTTGCCCGCTGGAAAGTTCGCATACAAAATTGGGTCGCGGGGCAGCTCCGTCGGGCCTGATAGCCATTTGGGGCACAAAATGAGTTCTGTTTGCAAAACCGTCTGCACGCACGGCTTTTTTTATCCTTCTTAACCCCTGGGTCCGTTTTCATGTTTTCGCCCGCCGGAAAGTTCGGTCACAAAAATTGGGCCATGGTGCAGCTCTATCGGGCCTGATAGCCATTTCATGCACCAAATGAGCTTTGTTCGAAAAACCGCCTGCGCACATGGCTTTTTTTCATCGTTCTTAACCCCTGGGTCCGTTTTTGAATTTTCGCCTGCCGGAAAATTCGCGCACAAAAATTGGGCCCTAGGCAGCCCCGCGGGGCCCGATAGCCATTTGGGGCACCAAATCAGTCATTTTGCAAAATCGTATGCGCCCACCACTTTTTTTCATCGTTCTTAAACCCTGGGTCCGTTTTTGCGGTATCGCCCGCCAGAACGTACGTCCACAAAAATTGGGCCCCGGAGAAGCCTCGCCGACCTCGATAGAAATTTGGGGTACCAAATGAGATCCGTCTGCACTTCCGGCTTTGTTTTCGCGCTTCCGCACGCCGAAAAGTTCGCACACAAAAATTGGGCCCCGGGGCAGCCTCGTCAGGCCCGATAGCCATTTGGGGCACCAAATGAGATTCGTTCGCAAAACTGTCTACACACACGACTTTTTTTCATCGTTCTTAACCCCTGGGTCCATTGTTGCATTTTCGCACACAAAAATTAGGCCCCAAGGAAGCCCCACTGGCCTCGATAGCAATTTGAGGTACCAAATGAGCTCCGTTCACAAAAACGTCTACACGCACGACTTTTTTTCATCGTTCTTAACCACCGGGTCCATTTTTGCCCGCCGGAAAGTTCGCGTACAAAAATTGGGCCCCAGGGCAACCTCGCAGAGCCCGATAGCCGTTTGGGGTACCAATCTGCTTCGTTCGCAAAACCATCTCCACGTACGACCTTTTTTCATCGTTCTTAACCCCATGGTCTATTTTGCATGTTCGCACGTCGGAAAGTTCGTGCAAAAAAATAGGACCCCGGGCCCGATAGCCATTTGGGGCACCAAATGAGATCTGTTCACAAATCCGTCTGCGCCCACGGCTTTTTTTTCATCATTCTTAACCCTTGGGTCCCTTTCTGTGTTTTCACCCGCTGGAAAGTTTGCACACAAAAATTGGTCACCAATGAAGCCCCGTCGGCCTCGATGCCATTTGGGGCACAAAATCAGCTCCGTTCACATAACTGTCTACACGCACGGCTTGTTTTCATCATTCTTAACCACTAGGTTCGTTTTTGCATTTTCGCCCGCTGGAAAGTTCGCATACAAAAATTGGGTCACGGGGCAGCTTTGTCGGGCTCGATAGCCAAGGGGCACAAAATGAGCTCTGTTCGTAAAACCGTCTGTGCGCACGACGTTTTTTTATCCTTCTTAACCCCTGGGTCCGTTTTCGTGTTTTCGCCCACCGGAAAGTTTGAGCACAAAAATTGGGACCCAGTGCAGCCCCACCGGGCCCGATAGCCATTTCATGCACCAAATGAGCTTTGTTCGAAAAACCGTCTGCGCGCATGGCTTTTTTTTATCGTTCAGAACCCCTGGTTCGTTTTCACATTTTTGCCCGCCAAAAAGTTCGCGTACAAAAATTGGGCCCCAGGATAGCCTCACCGAGCCCAATAGCCGTTTGGGGCACCCCTAAAAAATTCGTTTTCCATTCGCAAAACCGTCTACGTACACTATTTTTTCATTGTTCTTAACCCCTAGGTCCGTTTTCGTGTTTTCGGTCGCCGGAAAGTTCGCGGACAAAAATTGGGCCACGGGGAAGCCCCGTCGGCCTCGATGGCCATTTGGGGCACCAAATGAGCTCCGTTCG
>NC_052359.1:24941041-24954086 GCF_009727055.1 Benincasa hispida | reverse complement strand
GAAGCTGTCCCAATGTTTTTTGGGCCACAATAAAATCAAACAACTAGCTCACCACTGCACAGAACCCAATCCTGGATGGCAAACAGGTTACAGAGCACCGAGCGGGTGGCCAAGTTACTTGCGGAGACCTCCCAAACGATGATCTGTCTATTGAATGGAAAGGTGTTCTCAACAGGACCATGATAATTTTCCATTTGATCGCATCTTAAAATATATCTAGAGGAACAGACCCACTGTGAAGTGGAACCAGCGTTGTTCAAAGGAAGAGATATTTAAAATGGCTAGAATCTGAACCCATTTAAGAAGTAATTCAATGCTCAGGTAATTAATGGCCCATTCTCTCCAGACTGTTTGGAAATTCTTCATTCGAGTAGCAAAATTCAGGGGTAGTCGGTGCGGAAGATCCTCATATTGCCTATAGTGAAAATTTTTTTACATTGTGAAACGGCCAGTGATTTAAACTTATGCATTTGGCCACAATTTGTGGAGGTTATTCCCGCATAGAATAAATACACAACTTAAGGGATGCAGCAGGGAAGAGCAAGGGGCTACAAAGTCGCAATGTGACTAGACGCAACACTAGTGTTTACTCACGCTGGGTGTTCTTATCGTGGCAAAATCCAATACTCTCCTATTTTCCTTGCTCTGAGGAATGCACGACCGCCAAACGAGACATCATGTCAGGTTCAGGAGTTTATCACTTTTGTTCAATAAAAGAAAGATCCTTTATTTCGAAGAGCGAGACATCCTTTACCAACAACCAGGGCGATGGTGAACCGAAATCACGTCTCCAAGTCTGTGTTCGTGTGAGAAAGCGATACAATACAAATCGCACGCGAAAAACAGTCACCATATCATGGTCTCTCCAGACAGGCACAAGAGGGACCGCCCAGTGGTTCTTCACACTCTAGACTAACGACCGAAGGAACAACAATAAGCTTGGACGGTCCAGTGGATATTTCTCCAATTCTACCTCCTCACTTGGAACAGATGCCACTCCCTAAGACGAAGCTAAGCTAGTGAGCCTTAGAGCAGGAAGCTACACTCCCATATGAAAGAGGCGAATGGACAAAAAGCACGTCCTTCTAATATACCTAACACGAAGTCTCACTACAGGAACATCTTTTTTGGAAATTCAAAATTGGACAAATTGCAGGAAAGCTAAAGGACAGGACCCCAAGGACATTGCCAAGCCTCAAACGAGCTGTCCATGAAATCTAGGGGAATGCTGGGAACTATAGCGACACAAACCCATTGCCAACGGAGCAAAATTACACTTAAAGCTAACGCGTGGTATAGATGCCTACTTGGCCACAGATATTGGATAGAGGCACCGTGAAAGATTTATATAGCAGCACTCAACTTAAAAGAACATTTGAACTCAAAGAAGCAACTTACGATTTTGAATCAAAGAGCCTCTATTCACAAGGCTAGTGCAAACTACGATTAATGGAATCCAAAGAGCGACACCAGGGAAAGCAGCAGAAGGATGCAATCACCCTAAGCCTCGCAAATGTCGAAACCCACTTGAAAGCAGTATATCGGCTGAGCACTCCTGTACTTCCTTCAAAGACCTTTGAAAAAGAAATGAGTAGAGTCTTAGAATACCGATAGGCCAGGTATTCAGCACTTATTGGTACTGAAGCATAATAAGATTGGAACTCTAAAATTGCATAGACCGCATGATTCCAATCCTATCCCAATCTATTAACATAGAGAGTGCAGTGACCGTGATGAAACATTTAGAACAGAATCGAGATAGACGACTTGTTTAAGCGAGTAGACAAATTAGAGGAAGACCAATAATGTCTCGAGTATAACTAGCAAAGGACACACGAGAAGAACTTTGAGAACCCTCACTCATTGATTGCCAACCGGTGGCATTGACACAAGGAAGATTAGCCACACCACTACTACATTCCTCCTACAAGTGGCTACCCTAATGATGAATCGAGTGGCTGACACCCAGGCAGTTTCAAATGCCTCCACTTCAATCAGAGGAGGAAATCCATATAGCTTTGGCCAATGACCAAATTAACGCGACCATATGCACACACATTCTGCCAAGGAGTGAATCAGCAAAAGCTTCGGTGATAAAGCTGTTAAATTCCTCGCTGTCTCAAAAATTTTCAAAGATTGGCCATATGTGGGACAACTAACACCCACAACGGTGACTTCTTTCAACAACCGTGCCCGATAGTTTCCTTGGTGTTGCACCCGTGAAAGTGGAAGTAGCGTAGATTTAGGGATTCGTCATTCTAGTAACACAATATTTAGGACCAGTGATTCAGTTCGTCACTCCACAGGACCCTTTCATTATTCTTAGGATTATGGAAGTCGCAGATAAAGATGATTGCTCCCATCTAGTTATTGGGACCCTTCAGATCAGGAACATTCATGCCTCCTACTGGATTCTATTAGTATACTTCAAACTTAGATATTATCCTGTATTGATGGCGATAGGAAAACGCAAGTACCGAAAATCAATCATTTCATTGAGGTGCACCAGATCAGACAGGACAGCTACTTATACGAATATTATCAAGAAAGCACCACCCATGACCGAGCGCCAATGAAGTTCCTCACAAGCGAATGAGGAAGGGAAGGTGGACCGCTCTATCTGATTTCGATGATTGAACAAACTTGGCGTTGGAAGTTGGGAATCCGAGGAAGAGAATTTGACAGCGATTAGACTTTCAGATATAGCAGGACGCTATAGTATCCACTGAGACCTACCATGCGATAACAGAGATGTTGAAGAATGACCGAAATGGGCCTGAATTTTTGAGTCAACAAATGAACGGCGATAAGATATAAGCAATTACACAGAGCACCTTTGTTTAATAGCAGGCCCAACACCCTCAGTCAGTCCTCTGAGAACCATCAAATACCCCTACATACAACTCAATAATTGACCCGCTCCACTTAAAATACGGTACCGGGGTATTTTCTAGCCCAGTCAGGCGCCGACCGCCATGCTTGAAACAGAGCCCAGGCGTCACTACCAGTCATCATATCCTTTGTGCTTACCTAAAGAAAAAGAAACCCGTGTTTTGATCAGTGTTTTTTAAAAAAAATTAATCTAGAAAACTCACGGAGAACTCCCTAGGTGTCCGGGGCATATTGCAAGTGAGTTGAAAAGAAGGCAGCCAGGCATTTCTACCTAGCAATACAGAGACACACGTAGGCGTTACAGACACAGAGTATTAGCCCAACGTATAGCATATGGCAATTACAACGAGGAAAGATGCCCGAGCTATGTGTGCAAGTAAGCTCAGAGATAGGACCTGTCAGACTAAGGAGAACGTGTGCAGACGCAGAAGAAACCCAACACTCTCCGCAAAAGAAAGTGGTGATTGAAAATCCTTTGAGTTCAAAAAAAAACAATATAAGAGTCATCTCAAAAAATGGCATCTTCAGAGCCCGAAAATTATTCTACCTCCTACAATTCGATTCGAACGTGAGGCACTTGGGTCAGCCTCATCAATGCATTCCAAAAAGGGATGGATGACCCCATAGTTATCCCAGTAAAATATAAACGAGAAATCGGCCAGAAATTTGATCACCCACCAAGCACCATTGTGAGGAAGAACCACCCATGGAGCACGTCTAGATTGTGAGGAGTTGTAAGAGTGACAGTGAAGGTGCCTTTACACTGAAGAACACTCATAGCCGCATTCGCCCGGGACACAGAGAGAAGATCAATTTTCCGTACTTAAAGAAGCAATCTTTCATTGATTAAATTTCGATAGGATGAAATCAGTTACATAGTCAGCGGCCGTTTGCGGTCGAGCTCAGTTGCATAAATTTAGCGCTCTTTGATGGGGTAGTATGCGGCAGGGCTATTAACCCAAATTCTATATGGAAACATCGTCACCATGGCACTTCATAGAAGCTCTGGAGACCAGAGATGCCAAAAACATACCCCGTAGACGTGTTTGAAGGACGAAATTTTTGAACAAACAAAAAGAGTACCAATATATGTACGCGATGGTGAGAAAGAAGTTAAAGCACTCACACCTCAGCCGCATATGCGCGCATTAGCGCACTGCCTTTTGGATTCATTGGCCACAATACACCCAATACGTTTGATCCCTAAAGGTGTTATTTGATGGTGATCTCTCTCCCAGGCAAACAATAACCTTGAAGACGTCCCCGGTTGAACAATCTATCCAATGGCATAAGTACGTGACCGTTCATCAGTCATTTAGGACCAAACATATTTGAAAATTCTGTGACTCGCCCAAACAAGCGCGTGCTTCGAAAAAGATATACCCTTGGAAAGATGTGAGAAAATAACTTTTAATCTAGATTGTAGTTAGGTGTGAAGAACTGGGGTAACACTTACGATAATGATGTGTCATGCCTGGACCATTTATGTAGTCAAGGAAAGCAGCTTATTTCTGAATTAGCGTGCCACCCCAAAGTTAATTGTCCCTTTCAGTCTTTGAAGAAATTGAGGATTAAGCAGCATGGCTAGCAGGTGGACAACCCAAAGCCCTCCCACTATTGATTATGCTGCATTAAGAACAATCTTCACCCTTTCCATACCTCGCTGCGAATGTGAAAATAGCCAGTGGACAATTATTTTTGAGGATATGTGTACTGGAATAAGGGCGCGGAAACAGTTGCCAGGATATTTTTTGTGAACGTTGCACAATCTCCAGCGTGAATTCTCCTTAACCAACAAGGTTTCATTGTGTGATACAATTAGCTTTATCCAAAATCGCTTCGACTTTATGAGCAAATACGTTGGTTGATGAAGGAGTGGTATCCATAAAGCAACCCTCCTTGGCGTCACTCTTCTTTGATTCACACGCCCTTCATTCAAGGCACTAAAAAGACGCTTTGACAACAACACCAATTTCTGATTGGGCGAAGCCATTTGAATTGAATGTGCCGATTTGCTACTGGTATGCGCGCCCTCTTGCACAAAAAGTTAAACGTCCCAATTTCACCACCCCCATTGCATATGCTCACCGAGGACGCTAAACACCACGCAAGAAAATTTACGCCACTACCGAGAAGGAATTTTTAATGGTGATTTTCTTCTAATTGAAAAATTAAAGGCCCCATATTTTGATTTGGGGTCAAAGTATAGTCCACACAGACCACTACATAAAAGATATTAATTTGAAGACAAAAAAAAAAGATAAATGGAATCCTAGGACTAATCTGATGGTGTTCTTTTTACCTCCAGAATTTATATTGGAAATTAAGTCGACCGAAGGAACAGGAAAAAGCGGTCGGCTACACCACTTCTATCGCGACCTTACACGCAAAACTCCAGACAGTGGGATTACATTCACCCTTGGCTACTTCAGAGTATAGATGTATAACCTGGCGCATCATTTCCTCTTGAGACGTGCCCATAAAGGTGAGATGAGAGTGCTAATGATTGAATAACTTCAAACCCTAACTATCCCATGTTCATGGAACAAGTTATGTCTGATTCAAATGCTATAGCGGTTCTATCCAAGGTACTTAAGTGCACAATCAATTCCTGAAAACTACACCATTTTCCGATCCAAAGAAACACGGGCCTTTCAAAATAACATCGGTATAATGCAAATTTACCCTTGCGAGCCTGACACCGAATCCTAATATCTCTTATCACAATACGTGGACCCATGGACCATAAATCACCTCGTAGAGCGTGTTGTTGCCTCACCAGTATTCGCAAATCTTTTACAGCTTTTCCCCAGTACAAGCATAGATTATTTTTCCAATGTCCCATCGAGCCACAATCAATTATTTAATATTGGGGGCCCAGGGGCATTTGCGCCAGCCTCGCCGCGGAAATAGTGCGGGTGCGCATAGACCCCAGACTAATCTGGAAAGTTTTGCTCCAAATGTGGGTAATGTATGCTCCGTGTCCGAACAAATCAAGACTCAGTATGCAGAAAGAGCGGCATCCCGAGAGACTTATTACCTCCCCCATGAATTAATGCGGAAAGTTACATCGTTCTATAACCCCTTGGGTCCGTTTCGAAGTTTTCGCCGGCCAGGAAGAGGTAGTGCACCAAAGGCAATTCGGACAAGACCATATTTAACCAGCGAGAGAGATCACAATGCCCGACGAACCAAGCCCCGTTGGCGCCCGATAGCCATTTAACGCACCCAACATGAGCTCCCTGAAACAATTCGTGCACTCTGAAATGGCTGGAAGCCTATCGACATCTACCGATCTGCGGGAAACCAAATTTCATAGGACCATTTCCCATTTCGTCAAATGGACTTGCACACCCTATTTTAAATCACATTTCTATTCTTGCTCTATATACCACATCCTCTTATAGCGCCTTCAGAATTGCGATAAATATATTTCTGCTATTTTCGCCGCACTCTGTGGAAAGCTGTTGCGACACACAAAAAATTGGCGGCAGCAGTCTGCGGTATCACGTCCCGCAAGCCCTATGAGTGAGCAACAATACATTTGTGACACAAATTTTGGCACTCGCACACAGCAGCACATGAAATACACACGCATCGCCACCTTTGTTGTGCAGCACTCGACAAACCGATTCGTGTTAAGTCAGAGAGCGTGATTTCAACAATATTTAAGTCCCCACCATAAGATACTGGACTATTTTTCGCTACCGCTTATCACACCCTTCCATCCAGTTATAAATGGACCAAGCTATAAACCGCTCTGGGTTCCAATTATGACGTATAATCAAGTCAATCTTTACTAGGCAATTTCGGTGTGCGCACTAGCCACCAAAATACGCGTCACAAGGCATCATGTGGGCCATGAAACAGATGATTGCCTTCGTGGGCCATATTCAGACTTGCTTTACGACACCTATTAGGGCATGTCATCCATATGCATTGCCTGGTGGTAATGCGAGAAAAAGGAATCTATCGGTTACACATTGGGCAAACAGAGCGAAGATTTCAGGCAGCGACACCGATCTCGGTGCAGTTTAAAGGCCAGAATCTCTTCCCATACTGGTTGGCATCCTTATAAATGAGCCCTGCATGTCGCCGAGAAAAAGGAACAAACGAAACTTCATACTGACCTAGAGCAGCGCACATGACGTTGTATGGTATTATCCAAGGCGTTGTTCATTTGATGACATATCCAAATCTTATGCTGATCACGATTATGTCATGTATTTGGCACTAAGCTGATGCTCACCTGATACACGAGCATACTATTGATTCGAGGCCTAAAAAAAACTCTTGCGACCCGGCCAGGTAAAGTGGGGCAGCAGAGCTATTGACCTGTTTTCAACTTCCATGGCCCTGCGTCTTCTTTTATCCCCTCTGAAAACCTGACCAGATAGCCAAGTTAGCATGTGCGTCTGGCGCACTACAATTCAGTAATCAAGGAACTATTTCCACACATGAAGTCGGCTGCCGCATGTGACGCAATTGAGGGAATTGACCACATGAAGATGTGGACTCACATTTGTATTTTGATGCAACGTGAATGGGATAAAAGTGAGAGAGTTTTTAAGCTTATTATCGTCGTGGTACTGTGAAGAGCTGCTCAAGTATAAATGCGCGCTCATTCTCTCAGATCTTTTTGCGGCGATAAAGCATCATGGATACAGCCACGCAGAGAAAACAATCTTCAGTCCCTTGTCGTTACTAAAAGTATGCATTAGATCCCTTACATTCATCAGGGGACGACGAGCTTATCATTCCTTTTGTGTATTCCCTTTTGCTTTTCTTTCAGAACTCTATTTTTACCTTTTTGCCCAATTTTAACGTACTTTGTATGACTTGTCAAGAGCCTATGCTCTTTTGTCAACCCTTACCTAGGTACCCTCTCAAATATTCGTCCATACATTTTCTGAGATTGCGTCATTTTTTGATTTCTCAAATGGATGAATGCGACGGAGTGATACCCCGATGGGCCTTAAAACACCGGCACCAAATGAGCCCCGATTCAATTCGCTATGGAGCGTTAGCGGAAAAGCTACTACGCTCTTTCTTTCCAGCGACTATTGTCTAACTCAATATTCAGTTTTCGCCCAAATCCGAACGTTTCGAATGTGGAAAACCCACCCGTTTCATACTCTCTCCCTCTGAGGATGATTCTGTACAGCAATGCGGTCGCTAAAACGCTGATCCACCTGCCATTGTAGATAGTATAGTTCGTGGCATACAGGGCTACATATGAATATTAATGTGGGCGCCACCATGGACCCCCATCCCTTCCTATCCTTCCTCGGGTCTACTGCCCCCCCCCCATTAGTCCAAACGGTTTCCCACCTTACTTATTCTTAAAAATGTAACTTATATTCACAAATAGAAGCTCGCTTTCCCTATAATCCCGTCAAAATCGCCCTGACGCAACGGGAGCTGGCCATTTTTTCATCTATTTCTTTAGACAACACCCATCCCTTACGTCCCCGGTGTTTCGAAGTTTCGCGAACACTTCCCCTCCGAATCCCAAGGAATTCTGCCGGAGTGCAAACCTCACAAATATTTCCAAATTAGCCAAGCAGCAAGTACCCCCTGGACCCTCACTGCAACAAGCACTTCCACACAGATTTCCCAACCTATGACCTCCACTTCTTCCGAAGTTGTTTCCCTCGTTAGCAAGGTACGACTTTTCGGCTAGTGGCAGGCACCCACTCGACACCTTTCATGATCCCTCCCAACCATGTCGCAAAACCGTCTGTGCGCACGATTTTTCTTCAACCGTCCCTATCCACTCCACCACCTACACAGGCTCCACAATAAGCTTTTGCACGGAGCTTCCGGGTTTTCGCTAGCCGAGAGGGAGGAGTGGTGCGGGTCTACGAGAAAGAGCTGGGGGCCCGCGGGTCGGGCGCCCCCATCCCATTCGTCTGACTAGCCACTAACTGTCTCTAGCAGCCCCTTGCTCCTTTTGTTGCTAATCTACCTTCCACAATCTATCTATGAGTCCTAGAGTATACCCCCTTCAAAAAGACCTCCACCTCCTACATGCAGCGACACGAGAGTGCTTTTTGTCATCATTCTGAGGTCCAGTAAACGAACTTAGGTTCTTTTCGCGTTTCATGAACCTAGCCCCGGAGAACAAGTGGTCGTAGCACACATGGCAAGAACTTATCCCCCTTCCCAACACCCCTTTAAACCCCACTTTGAGCAACCTTTGATGAGGAAGTGCCTCGGTCCAAGGACGAAACCTGACTCCAAAACAAAGCATCGGAATAAAAATCCCATAGTAATAGAGGCAAGTCCGGCTACCAACTCGTATCGTGTCTGCCCTCTCTCACCAAAATCTCGCGTCCTACACGCACGCAAGCTTCTTGCAATTCCATTGCACCTCGTAGGCTAACCCCTGGTCCAATGGTCTCTAACGTGAGTTTTTCCCAAATAACAAGCCCACTACAACAAAGGATCAGCACACGTATAACCGATAATTGTGCCAACGTTCGTGGACGGGAAACCCCTTCTCCGGCCTATCGGGCAAGGAGTGTCAGCGGGCTACTATCCTACTCTCTGCCCCGAACAATCTCTAGGAATTTATTCATTAGCTTTCGTCCTCGAAAATATCGAGTCCTACTAACTGGAAACTCTTGATGAGGATTAGTGCATCCTATTCTGTGTGATGACCCCACCCATAACCTCGCGAAAAAAATTCTAGGTTGGACAGTCCATTTTCGCGGCTTCTTAGGAAGCTTGCAGCCCACCAGATCGGAATGATGTACATTTTAAGCGACAAATCGTGCAAAAGAGAGTGAAGATATACGTGGGACAGGGAAAGGCGAGGCAGCCAAACAGAACCTCTGAAAGGATGTGCAATTCAAATTCGGAGCGTCAGCTCACAAGAACGCAAACAAAAGAGCCAAGCGAAAAAAGGCACTGGGAAATGAGGCACGGCCAGGAAAAGAGAAGGCACCAAAGAATAACAAACGGTGCAAAGAGAGATTAAGGTTAAGCACCACTTAGGGAGGAAAGGTGCAAAGAAGAGAGCCCTCCATCCTAGGCCTATAGAAATTAGTGTATGCTTTCTGTTCGCCATGACCATCTGTATTCGCCTCTCCCTATGACCTTCTACTACATTCGCAGCTTACGAATCGAGCATTGAGATGGCATCCCTGCCCCCTAACCAACTATTTTTTCCGCCTATTGTTCCACTACAGGTGTTATCCGGCGTAAACCCGCTGAAGGTTCGCAGAGTCCATGTTTCGCTGAATCCTTACCAAAACCATACCAGCGAAATGTTCATACTGCAGAACCAACCCCACACATACGGTGCGGCAATTATAAGGTGGACATGTCTAGATGGCTCAATCGGACTCTAAGAAGAGCGTCTCTGCACTCAAGATCATAGAAGTATAACCTATCAACAGCAACACTCCACGTGACGTGAAGGAAACCCACTCATGGCAATACACGCCGGCACCCGCGATAGGAACATAGCCCATTATAGATACTCCCTAAACGGCCACCCTCCCATGAGCCTAATACACGGCATTACGCAGAAACCGGTAGCTAGACGCGCATAACATATAAACTACAGATCACTCACTCTCTACTCAACACAACCATAAGCCATACTTCTAAACAAACGAACTCCTCAACCACACAACCTAAAAGCAAACCGTTCATAGGTAACTAAAACGCCACCAAAAAACACACCCAACCGCACCCCGAGCACTGCCATAGGCAGACCCGCTCAACACAACTATAGCACAACCGACAAAACAGCCAAACAATAACAATACCAACACGAACCACCAGACACCAAAACACGCACCCACTTCACCACTACAATAACACATCGCCAGCTAACAATTGCTCTAATACCACTTCTTCTAACAACAACTGACTCATCCACCTGTTCGCGTAAACACAACATCACATATGACCACAATACAACTAGCAACCCAACCAAAAACCTCGAGACAAATCTCGGCACAACCAAAAACACTAGCCCCACCACACACTAAGAACACAACCAACAAGACCCAACAAATATACACTACACCGGCAAAGCGCAACTAACTCTCCATTTCGCACAAAACATATGCCCTCCGTCACAAACAACACAGAGCTCAAAACACAGCGCGCGAACACAGACATACAAAAACAAAATCCACCAACAACATCAAGCACCAAATCACAATAATTCAATATACACATCATCCGACTTACAATTACACCCCGTGGCGTCCGTTTCTCCACCATCCTATCGCTCGCCTGAAAGTCTCGCGCACAAAAATTGGGCCCTAGGGCAGCCCTACCGCCCGATAGCAGTATAGGGCACTAAATGAGTTCCGTTCGCAAAACTATCTGCACGCGCAGCTTTTTTTCATCATTGCTAACCCTTGCGTCTGTTTTCGCCAATCGAAAAGTTTGCCCACAAAAACTTTGGCCACGGGGTTAGCCCTACCGGGCCCGATAGCCATTTGCAGGCCACCAAATGCGCTTGTTCGCAAAACGTATCTGCACGCACAACTTTTTTTTATCGTTCTTAACCCCTAGGTACGTTAACGCATTTCACCACCAGAAATTTCGCATAAAAAATGGGCCCCGGAGCAGCCCCTACCGGGCCAATAGCCATTGGGGCACCAAATGAGCTCCGTTTGCAAAACTGTCTACGTGCACGCCTTTTTTACATTGTTTCTAACCCTGGGTTCATTTTGTGTTTTCGCCCGCCGGAAATTTCGCGCCCAAAAATTAGGCCCCAGGCGTTCCCGCCCGTCTGATAGCCATTTGGGGAACCAAATGAGCTCCTGTTCGCAAAACCGTCTGCGTGCACGACTTTTCTCATCGTTCTTCACCCCTGACAGAGGTATTTTCTTATACCGTCTAATCTCTATCTTTTCTCCCGCCTTTTTTTTTTAGACCACTGCAAAGTTCGCGCACAAAAATTGGGCCCCGGGGTAGCCCTACCGAGCCCGATAGCCATTTGGGGCACCAAATGAGCTCCGTATGCAAAACCGTCTATGCGCACGACTTTTTTTCGTTGTTTTAAACCCCTGGGTTCATTTTCGTCTTTTTTGACAGCCAGACAGTGCGTGCACAAAAATTGGGCCTCGGGGCCGCCCCGTCGGCTCCGATAGCCATTTCGGGCACTAAATCAGCTTGGTTCGCAAAACCTTCTACGCGCATTGCTTTTTTTCATTGTTCTTAACCCTTGGGTTCGTTTTTGCGTTTTCGCCTGCTAGAAAGTTTGCGCATAAAAGTTGGGCCCCCGGGTAGTCCCGCGAGGCCCGATAGCTATTTGGGGAACCAAATGAGCATCGTTCACAAAACCATCTGCGCGCATGGCTTTTTTTAATCCTTCTTAACCCCTAGGTCCATTTTCGCGTGTTCGCCCGTCGGAAAGTTCACGAAAAAAATTAGGCCCCAGGGCAGCCCTGCCAGGCCCAATAGACATTCGGGGCACCAAATGAGCTCTGTTCACAAAACTGTCTGCGCGCACGTCTTTTTTACATCGTTCTTAACCCCTGGGTCATTTTCGCGTTTTCGCCCGCCGGAAAGTTAACGCATAGAAATTGGGCCCCGGGGCATCCCCGCTAGGCCCAATAGCCATCTGGGGAACCAAATGAGCTCCGTTCGCAAAACCGTCTACGTGCACGGCTTTTTTCATCGTTCTTAACCCCTGGGTCTGTTTTTTCATTTTCGCACGTCGAAATGTTCGAGCAAAAAAATTGGGTCCCAAGGCAGCCCCGTCGGGCCCGATAGAAATTTGGAGCACCAAATGAGCTCCGTTCGCAAAATCGTCTGTGTGCACAAGTTTTTTTCATCATTCTTAACCCCTGGGTCTGTTTTCACGTTTTCGCCGCTGAAAAGTTCAAGCAAAAAAATTGGCCCCCGGAGCAGCCCTGCCAGGCCCAATAGCCATTTGCGGCTAAATGTGCTCCATTCACAAAACCGTCAACCCGTAGGACTTTTTTACATCATTCTTAACCCCTGGGTCCGTTTTCGGGTTTTTCGTCTCCAAAAAGTTCGTGCACAAAAATTTGGTCTCGGGGTAGGCTCGTCAGGCCCGATAGCCTTTGGGGCACTAAATGAAGTTCGTTTGAAAAACTGTCTGCGCGCACGCCTTTTGTTCATCGTTCTTAACCTCTGGGTCCGTTTTCATCTCTCTCTT
>NC_052359.1:24913969-24938704 GCF_009727055.1 Benincasa hispida | reverse complement strand
CTCAAATAGCTGGAAAAGAACAATGGCGGAAAAGAACAATAAAATCAACAAATTAGGGGGGCCTTTCCACACTGCACAAGAACCACAATCACTTGATGGACAAACAACAGCACGGCGTCCTAATAGAGAGAATACGCGATCCCCTGTGCTATATTAAGATTTCATCTCCATGTAAATCATAATACTGACGCCTGATGGAAAAGGTTGAAATGAAATCTGTTTATCTCTAAAATTGCCCAGACACAAACTGTGGAAATTTAGAGGGGGTAGTCGGGCGAAGATCCTCATGCTTATTGAAATGTTTTCTGGAAACGTGCAATTCCTTTGATTCCTAGAATCACACTAGAGGCAATCAGGCTCTCCTTGTTTCCCTATTCTTTGCGAGACGACGCAAAGCAATGGGTGAGTTCATTAGAGCCTGGGGACATCACCACATGGGAAAAGTTGGTGGAAACGTTTATGCAGAAATACTTCCCACCTACCACCAACGCGAGGAGGCGTCGGGAAATCATGAACTTTGAACAGGAAGACACTGAGACCTTGAGCGCTACATGGGAGCGTTTCAAGGGCTTGGTCAAGAACTGCCCAAACCACGGACTACCTTTGACTATTCAGATGGAGACGTTTTATTACAGACTAAACAGGGCATCACAGATGGCAGCAGATGCAGCAGTAGTCGGAGGACTGATGGGCAAATCCTATACTGAAGCTAAAGAAATATTAGACCGCATTGCCAAACATAACATGGAGTGCGTAGATGACACATACGATGGAAGAAATGACAAGAGAAAAAGATCTCAGAACACTAACTCTATTGATGCCAACGCGATAGCCACGCTCTCCACTCAAGTGGCTACCATGACCAGCCTTCTACAGAACATAATGCTACATAACGCACCAAACCTGCAAAAGGTGAATCAAATGGAGGTGTTTGGGCAACCTATGTTAACCTGTGTGGGATGTGGAGATTTTCACTCATATGCTGAGTGTCCTCAAAACCCTCAGTCAGTATGTTTCATCAGGAATAACCCATTTTCTAATACTTATAATCCTGAATGGAGAAACCATCCGAAATTTTCTTGGACAGAAGGAAATCAGCAAGAGCACCACCCAGACGCGAGCCATCAGCAAAGGAATGGACCGCCGCCTGTCTTTCAAAGGACGCATCAACAACCTTTCAATAAAGGTGGCCACACATCGTGTTCTGGAACTCCACTAGAAAACCTATTGAAGGAATACGTAGCCCAGAACGACGCAATGCTAAAGAGCCAGGCGTCATTAATCAGAAACCCGGAACTCTAGGTGGGGCATATTGCAAGTGAGTTGAAAAGAAGGCAGCCAGGCATTCTACCTAGCAATACAGAGACACCTGGGAATAATAACGGGAAAGAGCAATGTCATGCAGTGACGTTGCGAAGTGGAAGAGCCCTTGCAAAAAGAAAGATGAATCCAAAAAACAATAGTCCTTCAAAAGAACGCATTACATGTTCAACGGATCAGGAAGAGAGAACGCCAGAAAATACAAGCCATTTGGAAACCAGCACGTCTAATGTGGGAAAGCAGAAGGTGCCTCTGAATGCACTATTCCCCAGGCATTTGATGAAGAAGAATGATGAACATCAGTTCAAGCGCTTTCTCGAGCTCCTAAAGCAGTTGCATATCAACATTTCACTCATAGAAGCTTTGGAGCAGATGCCAACATACGTGAAGTGTTTGAAGGACATTTTGACAAAAAAAGAGAAAAGTCAGTGAGAAAGAAGTAAAGCACTAACCCCGGAATGCAACGCGTGAGTAAGCAACAAGCTACCACAGAAGTCGAAGGACCCAAGGAGCTTCAAAGTTCCTATTCAATTTTAGAAGGATTAAGATGTGGGTCATAACGATTGATGCGTACCTAGAGAAGCAGCCAATTGTAGCATGGCTTCCTTATCAGTCTGTTTAAGAAAATGCGGCCATTGAGCGAGGCCACCAACCTACTTTTGTCACACAACTTCAAACTCGTTGATAGCGGAATATTAAGATACCTGGAATGGGAACATTGAAGAAATGTTTTTAGTGAAGGTTTGGACAATCTCTATTTACCACAGACTTCATTATACAGATTATAAAAGCCAGATAGATCGGTCCAAACATCGCTTGGACGGCCCTTTCTTGGCGTTACCTGGAAAATTCGATTGACAAGTGCATAAAGGTGAGCTAAACCATATTGCACGGGATATGAAGGGGCAACCAAGATAAGCTCCGTTCAAAAATCGCTGCGCACCTCACTTATTTTTTCATCGTTTCTTAACCCTGGTCACATTTTAGCGATTTTCGCTCCGCAGAAAGTCGCACAAATAAATTGGCCCAGGCACCACGCGAGAGTGCTCATTACGACCATTATGGACGTATCCAAATGAGCTCCGTTCGCAAAAGAGCCGTATGACTACATGCTTTTTACATCGTATTCTTCAAACACGCTGGGTCCGTTTTTCGAGTTTTATCAGCCGGGCACAGAAAGTGGGCACGCAAAAAAATTGGTCTCGGGAACAGGCGCCCGTTGGGCCCTGATAGCCATTTAACAGCGACCAGAAATGAGCGCCAGTTCGCAAGAAACCACCGTGCCACGACATTTGGTTGTCAGTCATGTTACCCTAGGGTGGGGGGGGGTGAGTTTTCGGGGCATTTGACGCGGGGCAGGATGGTTGTTTTGCTGACAGATTTCGGCTGTATCCCTGTCTAGATGTGCCGAAGCATTTTTGCCAGCGAAAGTGCAGCACAAATGTCGCAATGGCCCCATAGCGGCGATTCGAGCAACAATGCCCGTTGACCGTCTGACGCGCATTGACTTTTTTTATCATCGTTTTAACCCATGGGGTCCATTGTCTGATATGCATCATGTTGTCGCGCGACGCCAAAACGTTCTGGGAACGAAGAAAAAATTGGTTCCACAGGCAACTTTGCGCCAAGTCCCGATAATGCATGTTGGGGCACTAAGTAGATGAGCTTCCGCAATTCGCAAAAACTCGTCTGCACGCACAGGACTTTTTCCATGTTGCTTCACCTCTAGGTCCGTTTATGTGTGTCTTCCCCACACCAGGAAAAGTTCGCGTTACAAAAATTGGGGCCCTGGGGCAGAGCCCTGCGCCAGCCCAATAGCCATATTGGGGCAACAAAATGAGCTCCATATCGCCAAAAAACTGTACTGTGCGCATGCATTTGGATTTCATCGTTCTTAAGCTTTTGCTCCATTAGTTGCATTGTTCGGCCGACAGAAAGTTCGCGGTACAGAAAGTTGGTCCTCGCAGGCAGTCGTTACTAGGCCAATAGCCACAATTCGGGCACCAAGATAGCTCCGTCTCGCAAAAACCGTCTGCAATGCATTGCATTTGACATCGTTCTTACCCTTTCATCCGTTTTGCGTGTTCGCACGCTGGAAAGTTCACGCACAAAAAATTGGGCCCCTGGGGCAATGGTCTTACAATGAGCTCCATTCGCAAAATCGCCTACGCGCTGGCATTTTTTCATCATTCTTAACCCCTACGTCCGTTTCGAAGTTTTCGCCCGCCGAAAAGATCGTGCACAAAAATGGGTCTCACGACAAGCCCCGTCGAGCCAGTTAGCCATTTAGGCACCAAATGATCTCCATTCGCAAAACCGTCTGTTGCGCAACGATTTTTTTCAACGTTCTTAACCCAAGGTCCATTTTTGCGTTTTCGCTAGCCGAAAAGTTCGTCTACAAAAACTAGGGCCCCGTCGGAGTAGGCCGATAGCCATTTAGGGTTCCAAATAAGTTCTGTTCGCAAACCGTCAGCGCGCAACGGTTTTTTGTCATCATTCTTAATCCTTTAGGTTCGTTTTCGCGTCTCCTCGCTAGCCGAAAAAATTCTGCACAAAAACTCGGCCTCGTCGGGCCCGATAGCCATTTGGGGCACCAAATGAGCTTCGTTCACGAAAACCGTTTACACGCACGACTTTTATCATCATTCTTAACCCCTGGGTCCGTTTTCGTGTTATTCGCCCTCTACAAAGTTCGCACAAATTGTGGCCCTGGGGCAGTCCTACGGGCCCGATAGCCATTTGGGGGACAAATGAGCTCGGTTCAAAAATAATCGTCTACGCGGCGACAGTTCTTGTCATTCCTTCTTAACCCCTAGGAGTCCAATTTTCGGCCGCTTTTCACCCAGCAGCAAAGTTCCGCGCACAAAATTCGGCCTTGGTATTAATTCGGGGCCACAAATGAGCTCTGTTCGCAAAAACTGTCATTGCGTACAACTATTTTTCATCGTTCCTAACCCCTGGGTCTCATTCTTCGCATTTCTCCAACCAAAAATTTTGCTGCGCACAAAAATTGGCGTCGGAGCAAGCCCCTGCGGGCATGATGGCCATTTTGGCACCATTATGAGCTCCATTCGCAAAAACCGTCTGCGCGCATGACTTTTTTTGATCGCTTCATAACACACTTGCGTCTGTTTTTCGTGTTTCGCCCGCCGGGTATTTCGCGCACAAAAATTGGCCCCAGGGCGGGTCCGCTGGCCCGATAGCCATGGGCACCAATGAGCTCCAATTTCACAAAAACTGTCTACACGCACGGGCTTTTTTCACTCGTTCTTAACCTTTGGGTTCGTTTTCACATTTTCGCCCATCGGAAAGTTCGGCACAAAAATTAGCCTCGAGGTAGCCACGGGGGGCCTGATAAGCCATTCGGGGCACGAAATGAGCTTCCATTTTCACCAAGGCTTTTTGTGCAACACTTTTTCTCATCGTTCTTAACCCCTGGGTCCGTTTCGTATCTTCGCTCGCCTGAAAGTTCGCGCACAAAAATTGGCCCTAGGGCAGCCCTACCGGGCCCGATTAGCAGTATAGGGCACTAAATGAGTTCCCGGTTCGCAAAACTATCTGCACGCGCAGCTTTTTTTCATCATTGCTAACCCTGCGTCTGTTTTCGCCAATCGAAAAGGTTTGCCCACAAAACTTTGGCCACGGGGTAGCCCTACGGCCCGATAGCCATTTGAGCGCACCAAATGCGCTTTGTTCGCAAAAACTATTGCACGCACAACTTTTTTTTATCGTTCTTAACCCCTGAGACGTTAACGCATTTCACCCCACCAGAAATTTCGCAATAAAAAATTGCGGCCCCGGAGCAGCCCTACCGGCAATAGCCATTGGGGCACCAAATGAGCTCCAAGTTTTGCAAAACTGTCTACGTGCACGGCTTTTTACATTGTTCTTATTAACCCTGGGTTCATTTTGTGTTTTCGCCCGCCGGAAATTCGGAGCGCCCAAAAATTAGGCCCCAGGCGCCGCCCGGTTCTGATAGCCATTTGGGGAACCAAATGAGCTCCGTTTCGCAAAAACCGTCTGCGTGCACGACTTTTTCATCGGTTCTTCACCCCTGGGTATTTTTTCGCATTTTTCGACCACTGCAAAGTTCGCGCCACAAAAATTGGGCCCCGGGTAGCCCTACCGAGCCGCCCGATAGCACCATTTGAGGGCACCAAATGACTCCGTATGCAAAACCGTCTATGCACGACTTTTTTATCGTGTTTTAAACCCCTGGGTTCATTTTCGTCTTTTTTGACAGCCAGACAGTGCGTGCACAAAAATTGGGCCTCGGGCCGGCCCCTGTCGGCTCCGATAGCCATTTCGGGCACTAAATCAGCTTGGTTCGCAAAACCTTCTACCGCGCATTGCTTTTTTTCATTGTTCTTTGAACCTTGGGGTTTCGTTTTGCGTTTCGCCTGCTAGAAAGTGTTGCGCATAAAAGTTGGGCCCCCGCGTAGTCACGCGAGGCCCGACTACTATTGGGGAACCAAATCATGAGATCGTTCAAAAACACCCATCTGCGCGCATGGCTTTTTCTAATCCTTCTTAAACCCCTAGGTCCATTTTCGCGTGTTCGCCAGTCGTGAAAGTTCACGAAAAAAAATTAGTGCCCAGGGGCAGCCCTGCCAGGCCAATAGAACATTCGGGGCACCAAAGAGGCTCTGTTCACAAAAACTGTCTGCGCGCACGTCTTTTTACATCGTTCTTACCTCTGGGTCATTTCGCGAAGACGTTTGCGCCCGGACGGGGCGGAAAGTAAAACGCATAGAAATTGGGACCCCGGGCATCCCCCCGCTAGGCCCCAATAGCCATTCGGGGACCAAGATGAGCTCCGTTCGCCAAAACCGTCTACGTGCACGGCTTTTTTCATCGTTCTTAACCCTGGGTCTGTTTTTTTCTTTCGCACGTCGAAATGCTCGAGCAAAAAATTGGGTCCCAAGCAGCCCCGTCGGGGCCCGATAGAAATTTGGAGCACCCAAATGCAGCTCCGGTTCGCAAAATCGTCTGTGTGCACAAGTTTTTTTTCATTTTCTTAACCCCTGGGTCTGTTTTCACGTTTCGCGCTGAAAAGTTCAAGCAAAAAATTGGCCCCGGAGCAGCCCTGCCAGCAGGCCCAAAGCCATTTGCGGCTAAATGTGCTCTCATTCACAAAAACCGTCAACCCGTAGGACTTTTTTACATCATTCTTAACCCTTGGTCCGTTTTCGGGTTTTTCGTCTCCAAAAGTTCGTGCACAAAAATTTGGTCTCGGAGTAGGCTCGTCAGGCCCGATAGCCTTTGGGGCACTAAATGAAGTTCGTTTGAAAAACGTCTGCCGTCGCGCGCCTTTTGTTCATCGTTCTTAACCTCTGGGTCCGTTTTCTCATTTTTCACCCGCGCAAAGTTCGCACACAAAAATTGGGCCCAGGTCAGGCCCCGCCGGCCGATAGCCATTTGGGGCATAAAATGAACTCCGTTTGAAAAACCGTCTGCACGCACGACTTTTGTTCATCGTTGTTAACCCTGGGGTCCATTTTCGCATTTTTCGTCTTGTCGAAAAATTCACGCACAAAGATTAGGCCCCGAGGCAGCACCACGGGTCTGATAGCCATTTGGGCAGTGAATGACTCCGTTTCGCAAAACCGTCAGCGCGTACGACTCTTTTTCATCATTTTTTAACCCTTGGGTCCGTTTTCGCGTTTTCGCCCACCAAAAATTTCGCGTATAAAAATTGGGCCCCAGGACAGCCTCGTCGGGCATGATGGCCATTTGGGCCACCAAATGAGCTTTGTTCGCAAAACCGTCTGCGCGCACGATTTTTTTCATCGTTCATAACACCTGCGTCCGTTTTTCATGTTTTTCGCCTGCCGAAATTGTTGCGGACAAAAATTGGGCCCGAAGCAGTCCGTAGGGCACGATAGCCATTTAGGGCACCAAATGAGCTCTGTTCGCAAAACTGTCTATGCGCACGGCTTTTTTCATCGTTTTATAATCTCGGTCTGTTTTTCACGTTTTCGCTCGCCGAAAAGTTCACGCACAAAAATTGGGCCTTAAGGTAGCCCCACTGGGCTTGATAGGCATCGGCACGAAATAAGCTTCGGTTCGCAAAACCATCTGCGCATGGCTTTTTTGTCATCGTTCTTTAACCTCTGGGTCCGTTTTCGCGTTTTTGCCCGCCAGAAAGTTCGCAAACAAAAATTGGGCCCCAGGGCAGCCCTGCAGGGCCCGAAGCCATTTGGGGCACCAAATGAGTTCGTTTCGTTAACCCATCTGCGCGAAGGGCGTTTTTTCATTGTTCTTAATCCCTGGGTCAGTTTTCGCGTTTTTTGCCTGCCGGAATGTTCGCACACAAAAATTGGGCCCCGGGACAGCCTCGCCAGCCCAATAGCCTTTTGGACACCAAATGAACTCTGTTCGCAAAACTGTCTGTGTGTATGGGTTTTTTCCATCGTTCTTAACCCCTAGGTCCGTTTTTGCGTTTTCGCCTGCCAGAAAGTTCATGCACAAAAATTGGGCCCCGGGCAGCCCTGCCAGGCTCTGTAGCCATTTGGGGCACCAAATGAGCTCCATTCAAAAAATCGTCTACGCGCACAAATTTTTTTCATTGTTCATAACACCTACATCCGTTTTCGTGTTTTTCGCCCGCCGAAATGTTTGCGCACAAAAATTGGGCCCTGAAGCAGTCCGCAGGGCTCGATAGCCATTTGGGGTACCAAATGAGCTCTGTTCGCAAAACTATCTATGCGACGACTTTTCATCGTTCTTAACTCATCGGTCTGTTTTCACATTTTCGCCTGTCGGAAAGTTCGCACACAAAAATTGGGCCCCGGGGCAGCCCACCGGGCTCGATAGCTATTTTTGGCAGAAAATGAGTTTCGTTCGCAAAACCGTCTACGCGCATAGCTTTTTTTTCATCATCTTAACCTTGGGTTCGTTGTCGCGTTTTCATCTTGTCAGAAAGTTCGCGCTAAAAAATTGGCCTCGCGGACAGCCCCGCCGGGCCCGATAGCCATTTGGGCCACCAAATGGGCTCTTATTTGCAAAACCGTCTCCCCCCGCCAGATCCGATAGCCATTTGGGAACCAAATAGCTCCTGTCGCAATACCGTTTGCGCGTAAGGTTTTTTTCCAGTTCTTAACCCTGGGTCTTTTTTCACATTTTTTGCCCATCGGAAAGTTCGCGCAGAAAAGTTGGGTCCTGGGGCAGCCCTGCCAGGCTCGGTAGCCATTTAGGGCACCAAATGAGCTCCGATCACTAAATCATCTGCACGCATGGCTTTTTTTCATCGTTCTTAACCGCTGGGTCCATTTTCGCATTTCGCCCGCTGGAAAGTTGGCGCACAAAAATTGGGCCCCGAGGTAGCCCATGTCCGGCTCGATAGCCATTTTGGCCACCAAATGAGCTATGTTCGCATAACAGTCTATGCACACGACTTTTTTTCATCATTCTTAACCCCTGGGTCCGTTTTCGCATTTTCACCTGTGATGCTTGATTTTGTTATGTGGATTATGGATTATATGCGATAGTGCAATTGCATTGAGCACTCAAGTTTCCTCAGCGGAATCCAAATGTAAACTCCACTGAGTTTTCTTGTAAGTCCAGGGTCGAACTCAAGGATTTGTGAAAACAGGTTGCGTTGATAATTTTTAGGAAAACTTTGCGGTAACCAAATAAATAAATAGCTGTTGAGGTTGTTGTTTGTGATGATAAAAAAATAACAAATGCAACGGAGTTTGAAAAGATATGATTAATCGGGAAATGCGATGAGTATGCGGTGAACGAGTTGAGAAAAGTTTCGGCTTACACTTCCTAGGATGCATTCATGCTATGCGATCATGCAACATGCATAAAACAGTAAACCACCTCTCGGTGCGAATGCCACGACTTCTAAGGCTGGAACGCAAGTGATATATGCGGTAAGTCTATAGGACCTACACATAAGCCTCTATTCTTATTTATGCAATGAAAAAATGATACAAACACAAATAAGGTGACCACATAATATCATTCCCATCTCTACGATGCATGCGATACAAGTTGACAAACAAAGCTTATCTCTAAGTCCCTATCTCTTGTTTATGCAGTTCTAATCTTGCTCTCTTGAGTCTAGATTCTAACCTAGCTCTTTCGAGTCATTAGATTCTTTCTTTAGACTCTCTTTGGAGTAGCTCTAAAGGGTATTTGGCACTGCATAAAGTAAGACAATCGCAAGCAATGAACTTCCTAGGTCAAGTTAGCTTAGTTCTTCTCAACCCATTCGACTAGTTTAGCTACTCATGCGTGCTAAGAGAGTGAACAGATGTAGAATAAGAACTTCCATTGTATAAATATAAAGATGAAGTACAAAATAACAATGCAAGTATAGAATAAAGAGCCTGGTAGCAATCTCTTGCTGCCCAAGCTTTTACACTATTTTTCTACTCGTGTTCAAAAGATAATCTCGCTCTTGCGAGAGTCTGCCCACTCTCGGCTTCTACGCCTCAAGGTTCTCTCTCGAATTGCCCTGGCGATCTCCGGTGTCTCCCTCTTCTCTTGCTCCACCTTAAAATGAAAGAAAAACTATGAACAAAGACGTGCGATCCAAACGTATGAATGTTGGAACTGGTGGAATGGTGAACCCCTTTTCTGAAGAATGCCCTTGGTATTTATTGAACATCCAGGGTGAACGGCGGCTTCTCTCTCATGATTGCACAAATGGGACGGCTTTAATCTTGATTGATGCGCCGAATATTTGTCACCGAAAAGCTGAATGTACTTATGACCGTTATTGGCTGTTAACTTAATTCGAATTCAACTGTCATCAGCTTTCCGTCCCATCGCGATTAATTAGCCTTTCACCCAGATTCGCCCACCATGTTGCGCCGACCAAGTCGCGGCAATCCTTCTCGAGCAAATGTTTGCGAACACAATTACTGCAAAGCCTTGCGGTGATGCTGTGCTCAACCAATGATTTCTTATGATCACAATTTCCGCCTTGCGTCATCGCATATTCTGCACAAAAATACAAAGATCAACTTTTCTAATGCGATGAACGCATGTGACCGCAATATTATGAATCTGATGCTTTTTGGATGCAATTTAACATGATTTATCAATGCAAACCAGCATGGTTTAAGAACTTAACACTATGATAACGTGCATTTCTACCCGTTATCACACCCCCAAATTTAAACAATGCTTGTCCTTAAGCATAAGCTAAAGATTTCTTTTAGCAAATCGACCGCAATGCTTTTTTTCCTAGATTTCTCTAGAATGCTTCGTTCAAATCCTATATACCAAAATCTCCTTAAGTCTTATTCAAGTCTCTTCTTAAAATATTTCTATGACCTAGGGGCTGCAAGCTTGACCCTCAAAAAGACTTTACTAATTTCCGGAACATCGCATGATTTATTTCAAAAAGAAAATTTTCCACAGGGGTATCAAATGATTTTATCCATGCATATTTCTTGACATTATTATTATTTTTTTTCTGACCTTGCGCTGATCCAAGTACCTTGCCTTCGGTTTGGTTTGCCCCACGTGTGTCATGCGGACATCCAACTACAAGCAATGCACTTTTTCTCAAACTAAACTCATACCTACTTGGCAATGAAGTTGCGATCATTTATTTATGCGTTGATCCTAGTGACTTACTTTCGTTTTGGCTTGCCCCCACGTGTGTCATGCGAACATCCAACTACAGGTAAGTGCCTTTCACAGCTTAACTCTTTTCAACATACGTTTCCCATTGCGTTCACAATGGAACTGTTATTCTAAAAAAAATTATTTATTTATTTATTTTTATTTTTATTATTTATTTTTATTTTTATTTTTTAAAATGCGGCAATGACCTCATTGCCAAAAGATTGAGATAAGGCATGCAATGTTCTTAGAAACCTTCATAAAGAGAGTTTGAAAGAAAGATAGAAACCCCTAAATTCTAGAAATATTTTATGAGGTGACTATCTTAAGATTAAGTTGACTCTAGTATATACGAAAGAAATAGAAGCATGTTTTTCATCATTAAAATCATACTTGGCAAAGTTGACTCTAGTTTAGTGAAAATTCAGAATAGTAGAGAAAAGTTGAAGATTCCATGCTTCCTAAAACTTGCATCCCTAATGGATTGCGAACGTCTGATAACACAGGGACCACCTACTTCTTTCTTTATTCAAAGTTCTTTTAGTTCCATGGAGTCGACTCGGTGATGCCAGCCTTCTCCATGATATACCTTTACTCACTACCCATTAAATTTGAATATGTTGGTTCCGTCGTCATTTGATAATTCAACCGCGCCATGCGGAAATACTTGTCTAACTATGAATGGTCCGGACCAACGTGACTTTAGTTTTCCCAGAAAGAGCCGTAGACGTGAGTTGAAGAGTAAGACCCTCTGCCCGACTTGGAGGTTTTATCAACATATGTGTTTATCATGGCAGCGCTTGGTGCGCTCTTTGTAAATCTTCACGTTTTCATTTGCGTTAATCCTCCATTCTTCTAGCTTGACCAGTTGCATTTTTCGCGATTCTCCTGCTTTCTTCAAATCAAAGTCTAGCTTCTTTACCACCCAC
The DNA here is from genome assembly GCF_009727055.1 of Benincasa hispida. Taxonomy (NCBI): domain Eukaryota; kingdom Viridiplantae; phylum Streptophyta; class Magnoliopsida; order Cucurbitales; family Cucurbitaceae; genus Benincasa; species Benincasa hispida. The sequence goes on along the minus strand of NC_052359.1, from coordinate 24,926,870 downwards.
AATACCTTATATTCTAGCTCCAGAGGCAAATGACACGCCTTACCAAATACCAACGCATATGGGGACATACCTATGGTGTTTTAAATGCAGTTCGGTATGCCCACAACGCATCGTCAAGCTTTGTCGCCCAATCTTTTTCGCGAAGGCCTTACTACCTTCTCAAGTATCAGCTTAATTTCCCGATTGGACACCTCGGCCTGACAATTCATCTGCAGGTGGTATGCGGTGGCCACTTTATGGAGAATGTTGTATTTGCGCAGCAGCTCCTTGTTATTATGGTTGACAAAGTGTGACCCTTCATCACTTATGATGGCACGGGGAGTGCCAAAACGAGTGAAAATATGTTTCTTCAGGAACTAGGAGACTACAGTCGCATCATTTGCGACGCATGCCACTTCCTCTACCAACTTGGAGACATAATCGATGGCTAATAAAATATAATGTTTTCCATTTGAGGGTGAGTCGTGACATTGCGATAATATGCGTTGTTGAGCAACATTTGGTACACATAGTCGCAAGATCTGATCTGCCCCTCTTTTATACAGATTTGGCTCATCCCAATAATAATGTCTGCATTCATGTTTGAGTTTCCTCTATTGGTGGTAGGTGTAATCTTCAGGAAATTGCTCGCAAACAAAATAATTGACTATGTCTGCATACTAGGGAAATTCTTCAATATGGAACAGCTGCTCATCCGGAAACACTGCATTCACCTCAGACTCATTGCGGTCAACCTCAGGATTTTTCAATTTGGACAAGTGATCCGCAACTTGGTTCTCCGTCCCCTTTCGATCAATTATTTCTATATGAAATTCTTGAAGGAAGAGAACCCATCTGATCAACCTCGACTTTGTGTCCCTCTTTGTCATTAAGTACTTTATTGTCGAATGATTAGTAAGGATGAGTACCTTTGTTACCAACAGATATGCTCGAAAGTTTTCCAATGCAAAAATTATCGCCAGAAGCTCTTTCTCTGTGGTGGTATAATTTTTCTGAGCAGGATTTAATATTTTACTCGCATATGCCATGGGATGCAAGATTTTTTTTATCTTCTGTGCCAAAGCTGCTCCCATCGCATACCCGCTTGCATCGCACACTATTTCAAAAGGAAGTGTCCAGTCCGGTGCAATCAATACGGGTGCGGTAATCAGTGCATTCTTCAATACTCTGAATGCATTAAGGAAATTTTCGTCAAAATCAAATTTTCCATCAGCCTCTAACAACGCACTAAATGGCTGTGCAATTTTGGAAAAATCTTTGACAAAGCGTCTGTAGAATCCAGCATGCCCCAAGAAGCTTCGTACAGCCTTCACGCTTGTTGGAGGTGGAATTTTTTCAATTGCTTCGATTTTTGCTTTGTCCACCTCCAACCCATCTCGGGAAACCTTATGCCCTAACACTATGCCCTTCTTCACCATGAAATGGCATTTTTCCCAGTTAAGCACCAGATTCGTCTCTTCGCATCTCTTCAGTATCTTCTTCAAGTTGGCTAGACAGACTTCATAGGTGTTCCTATAAATAGAGAAGTCGTCCATAAAGATTTCAACAGAGTCCTCGAGATAATGTGAAAAGATGGCCATCATGCACCTTTGGAATGTGCTTGGTGCATTGCAGAGGCCGAACAGAATGCGGCGAAAAGAAAAGGTTGTACCATATGGGCAGGTGAATGTGGTCTTGTCTTGGTCTTCTGGAGCTATCATAATCTGGTTGTACCCAGCATAACCATCCAGAAAGCAATAAAAGTCATTTCCAGCTAGACGGTTTAGCATTTGATCAATGAACGGTAGAGGGAAATGATCTTTCTTTGTGGCCGTATTCAGCTTGCGGTAGTCCATGCAAATGTACCACCCAATGACTGTCCTTTGTGGTATTAGATCATTGTTTTCATTTGGGACTACCGTCATGCCACCCTTTTTCGGCACACACTGCACGAGGCTAACCCAAGTGCTATCTGCTATAGGATAGATGATGCCCGCATCTAACCATTTAATGATCTCCTTTTTAATGACCTCTTTCATCGTAGGGTTGAGTCTGCGTTGATGTTCGATCGTTGCCTTGTGGTCCTCTTAAAGATGAATGCAATGCATACAGTACGCTGGGCTGATTCCTCTAATGTCAGCGAGCGTCCAGCCAATTGCTCAAACATCTTTCCTTAGAATGCTCATCAACGCATTCTCTTAGTCTTCATTGAGCTCAGAGGAAATGATAATAGGCAGCTTCTCAATCTGCCCCAAAAATGCGTACTTTAAATGGATCGATAGGGACTTTAATTCCAGTGTTCGTGGTTCTACTAGGGATGGTTGCGTTGTTTTTCTTTCTTCTTTTTTGTTTGGCTCTTCTTCTTGATTTGTGATCATCTTGATGAAACTCGAGACATACGCAGTAGAATAAGGACCTAATTACACTCTAATTTCTTTTCATTTAAAGGAAAAGATGCATGCAATTGAAGGAAAAACAATAATTAAAAATTACCTTTGAAGCTCGCGAAACGTTTTTTTCAGCCCAATTTTAGAAAACAATTTGGCAAAATTGGCAAAACATATATCATTCAAAATGAAAGCCCATTTTAGAGAAAAAACCATGCAATAATTGCATGAACCAAATCCATAAAAACCCAACACCTATAATCCACTATCTTAGTGGGCTTAATGTCTCCACTATAAGCCAACTCCTAGCCCACTATTTTGTTAGTTGAATTATCCAACAAAAGTTTGGATTTTCCCACTAACTTTAGTCAAAGGGCAAAATAGTCATTTAGTCAAAGTCAAACTTTGACCAAAAAGTCAACATTTTGACTTTTTATGATTTTTTCCGTGGTGACTAATTTTGACCTTTCAAGCACAAATCCACATTTATTTTCTTGAAATTCAAATCATATTAGAATATATGGTCGGTCAAAGTTTGATTTTTCAAAGTCAAAGGTCAACTCTTTGACTTTTTACATCTTTGACCATTTCCATTATTTTCGAGCTTCCGAATATGAACGTATTCATATTATTAAAGCTGTATCTCTAAACTGAAAAACCCGACCACTATATCACATATACTTGTCGGTTTCTCTCTTCAACTAATTCAAATAATTCGAATTATTCTATCATACTATTCTAAGTTTATTCCATATGAGCTAGTAGGGGAACCTAATGGACCTATAGATCATGGGCTCCAACGATCCGAGATTAGCTAGTTAAACTCTTTAGACGAATCTAATCAACATTCATTAACTAATGAGTCATTCCACTATAGTCCCGTAGTTGCACTCCTACTATATATATATTTGTGTCCATTTGATATAACCATGATTAGTAAGCTAATCCTTCACAGGTTGTTTGTAATCTCGGCTTGGTCACAAAAATTGTTTTACCCCCGAGACTACATTTTATTCCTTAAGTTCCACTGATCCTTTAATAAACAATTGGTTTATGGTTCGACCTATAAACCAAATGCCTCTCGGGCCAAGGAGAGGGTGGGGCCCCTTGTTCAAGACCTAGATTCAGTACTAAAGAGAACAACCTATCTACTATCCCTATAACGGGTAGGAGTGAATTACATCTTGCACCCTATGTTTGCCTATCCACTCGATCTTACCCCTGAAATGGGAGGCTTATTTGGCCACCGATGATGAGCTGCCCTCACCTATGCAGATCTAAGGATAATTCCGAGTGAACATGAGTTCATAGTTAGCTCAGGTCATCAATTAACGAAATAGTCAGTTTAATACATAAAACGACATTTGGAACGTAAAAAGTGACTATTTCATGGTTCAGTCTTATGCAAACTCATTGCATAGGATTCCTTCACTCACATATCTCTATATGAACGATTTAGGATCACATCGTTTGTACTAACTACAAAGTGGGTTGCATCCATAGTGTCCCCAGAATAAGGCACCTAACCTTATTCAAACACTATAGACCATTTTGGCTATATATTTGAACTTGGTCCACATTTATGTCACTACATAAAGTTTAAACTACATTAAATGGTCTCAGGACTTTAGTTTATTGGATTTAAGATTACAATTTCAATAACAACTTTATTGAAAAACAAAACAGAATATGTTTATTAATTTATAAACTATGAGTTTCAGGACATAAAATCCAACAAACTCCCACTTGAACTAAAACTCCTAGTGGAGTATCACAATGTTGAATTTAAGTGAGAAACATATGAGTATAATAAACATATGAATACAATAAACTAGGGCATATATCCAAAAGTTCTCCCACTTGTCCTAGTTTACAAACTTTGTAGACCTAGACTCTGTAGGTGACCTTCAAACACTTTAGCCGTGAGGGCCTTTGTAAACAGATCAGCTATGTTTTGCTTAGAAGATATCTGGGTTACTACAACGTCTCCACAATGTATAATCTCCCAGATCAGATGGTATTTGCACTCAATATGCTTGTCGCGCTTGTGGCTTCTTGGTTATCTTGAATTTGCAACTACACCGCTACTATCACAATATAGGGTGATAGGCAGATGCATATTTGCAACGACTTCCAAATCTGTCAAGCATTTCCTTAACCATACTGATTCCTTTGTTGCTTCACATGCAGGTACGTATTCAGCTTTCATTGTGGAGTCAGCTATACAGGTCTGTTTTACGCTTCTCCATACTATTGCTCCTCTATTAAGAGTGAACACTGATCAAGATGTAGACTTTCTAGCATCTTTATCAGTTTGGAAATCAGAGTCAGTGTATGCATTAAGGATCAGATCCTTAGCACTATACACGAGCATGTAGTCCCTAGTTCTCCTGAGATACTTTAAGATGTTCATAACGGCAGTCCAATGATCACGTCCAAGATTAGACTGGTATCTACTGACGATCCCTACTGAGTAGCATATGTCAAGTCTAGTACATAACATTGCATACATCAGGCTTCCAACTATAGAGGCATAGGGAATATTTCTCATATCCTCAACTTCTTGAGGTGTCTTAGGACATTGTTCTTTTGACAGATGAATTCTATGTTTGAAAGGCAACAGACCCTTTTTGGAATTTTGCATTTTATTTGTAGACAACATTTTGATACACCCCAAATTTGATACAGTTCGTAGTAGAATACTAGGGCAGAAACCAATTTCGTCTCTCATGGAGGTCTGTTTAGAGGTTAGATTGGAAGAAGATAGATCGAGTGCAATGAACGGGTCGGGTGTTACCACTATAGAGTCAGCTGCCTTCGGGGTAAAGTCCACTGGAGCTGATGGTGACAAGCAGAATAGTAAAACATCCCCAGTTTGTGAGCATTGCAAAAAACAGTGGCACAAGAAGGATCAGTGCTGGAAATTGCATGGTCGCCTTCCAAATGGTAAACTTCGCCCTCCGAATGAAAACTCGAAATCTGGGTGTGCTCTAGTGAGTGAATCAGTTGAGAGGGCTGCACAACCTCAGACACAGCCTCCAGTGACCAATCCTGGTGATTCAGGTACCATAGGGATCGGAACAGTTGCTCAATCAGGTAACCCTCAATCTTTTAGTTTCCTTGTTGAAGGGAATGCGTTATGGATTCTAGATTCAGAAGCGACTAATCACTTGAATGGCTCATCCGATCGGTTTCTCTCATACTATCCAAGTGCTGGAAATGAGAGGATTCGAATTGCAGATGGGTCCTTCGCTCCTGTTGCTGGAAAAGGTAGGATGTCACCATTTCAGGGATTAAATCTGCAAAATGTCTTACATGTGCCCAAAATTTCTCACAACTTATTATCAATAAGCAAAATAATAAAAGATTTGAACTGTAGAGTTGTCTTCTCACCAGATACTACTTTGTTTCAGGACTTGAGCTTGGGGAAGACGATTGGCACTGCCCGATATGATAGAGGCCTATATTTCCTTTCTACAGATGCTTCCTCTAGAAGCTTGTTTAGGACTAGTCTTTTATCTTCGTTTACTATATCTGAAACAAATTATTTATTGTGGCATTTTCGTCTTGGACATCATAGTTTTCAATATATGCAATATTTATTTCCTCATTTATTCCATAATGTGAATGTTTCTTCATTATCTTGTGATGTCTGTATATGTGCTAAATAACCTCGCATGTCATTCGTTTCTTAGCCCTATAAACCTACCCAGCCTTTTCACCTGGTCCACAGTGATGTTTGGGGTCCCTCAAGCATCTCTACCTTGTCTGGTAAACAGTGGTTTGTAACCTTCATCGATGACTATACCCGACTTACATGGGTATATCTTCTTGCTGATAAGTCCGAGGTTTTATCTACCTTCAAACAGTTCTATACCACTGTATTAACACAGTTCAACACAAAGATTGCCATTCTTCGAAGTGACAATGGTCGTGAGTTTGTCAACCACACCTTCCAGGAATTCCTAGTGTCAAAAGAGATCATCCATCAAAACTTGTGTGCATATACTCCACAACAAAATGGGGAGGCTGAACGGAAAAATCGCCATCTCATTGAAGTTGCTCGTTCCTTGATAATTCCAGCATCTCTCCCTTCGTACCTGTGGGGAAATGCGGTTCTTACCGAAGCACATCTAATTAAAAGAATGCCTTCAAGAGTTCTAAGGTTTCAAACCCCTCTTGAGTGCTTCAAAGAGTACTATCAGTCTACCCGTCTTATTCCTGAGGTTCCTCTTCGTGTGTTTGGGTGCACAGCCTTTGTTCATACTCATGGTCCACACCAGACTAAGTTTTCTCCACGAGCTAAAACATGTGTTTTTGTCGAGTATCCCCTTCATCAGCGAGGCTATAAATTCTTTCATCCATCTTCCAGAAAATATTTTGTCACTATGGATGTCACGTTCCTTGAAGATAAACCATTCTTTCCCGTTAGTCATCTTTAGGGGGAGACCATGAATGAAGAGACTAACAGTTCCACGTACTCCGTACCCATTAGTCTTGAACCTGAGCCTAGTCCTAATATTCCTGAACTTGAGCCTAGCCCCAATGTTCCTAGACCTAGTCTACCTAGTCTTGAACCTAACTCTGCTCCTATTGTTCCTAGTCTACCTAGTCTTGAACCTAATTCTGCTCCTGTTGTTCCCGTGTCGGTTCTTCCTACTAGACAAGTGCCCTGGAAAACATAATATAGGAGGAATCTTAGAAAGGAAATTCAGGAAACCTCTGGTGTTCCATCGGAAAGTGTCCAAGTGTCGAAACCAGCTCAGGTTCAAGATCTCGTTGTTTCAAAGGAGAGTCTTGAAGAAAAGTCTGGGAACATAGAAAATGATGAAATGAGCTCAGAGAAGGTTGAAACTTCAGGAGGTAATGAGATGCTGAAAGATCCTCAAGAAGATGCAGAATTGTCTCAAAAGTCTGAAACTGAAGAGGGACAGACGAAAACTGACAACTATGATACCACTTTGGATATGCCAATTGCTCTGAGAAAGGGAACCAGGTCATGTACAAAATACCCTTTACATAGTTTTCTGACTGTTTTAAGGCTTTTAATACTCAATTGGATGCTCTAGCAATACCTACCAGTGTACATGTGGCCATGGAAGTCCTCGAGTGGAAAGAAACAGTAATGGAGGAAATGAGAGCTCTTGAGGCAAATAAGACTTGGGAGTCAGTAGCTCTCCCTAGAGGTCACAAAACAGCTGGTTGCAAATGGGTGTTCACAGTGAAGTATAAGTCTGACGAAACACTTGAGAGGTATAAAGCCAGGTTAGTTGCTAAAAGGTTCACTCAGACGTATGGGATTGATTATTTAGAAACTTTTTCCCCAGTGGCTAAGTTAAACACGATTCGTTTTCTTCTGTCTGTCGCCGTGAATAAAGATTGGCCCCTACATCATCTAGATGTAAAGAATGCATTCCTAAATGGTGAGTTGGAAGAGGAAGTTTATATGAGTCCACCTCAAGGTTTCGAAGCTAAGTTTGGGAATCATGTTTGCAAACTCAGGAAGTCTTTATATGGGTTGGAGCAGTCTCCTAGGGCATGGTTTGACAAGTTCACCGTGTTTGTTAAGTCCCAAGGGTTTGTTCAGGGGCATTCTGATCATACCTTGTTTACCAAAAAATCACCCTTAGGAAAGATTGCTGTGTTGGTAGTGTATGTTGATGACATCATCCTATCAGGGGATGACATGGTAGAAATTGATAAGCTAAAACAAAGGATGGCAAGTGAATTTGAAATCAAGGATCTTGGCAGTTTAAGGTATTTTCTAGGGATGGAAGTGGCAAGATCAAAAGCAGGAATATTTGTATCTCAGCAGAAGTACACTTTGGACTTGTTAAAGGAAACAGAAATGACCGGATGCAAACCTATTGACACTCCTATTGAGGTCAATAGCAAACTGAAAAGTATTTCGGAAGAAGTTCCTGTGAATAAGGAGAGGTATCAACGCTCAGTAGGAAAACTGATTTACTTGTCTCATACTAGGCCCGACATCTCCTATGTTGTGAATGTAGTAAGTCAGTTCATGCAGAGTCCATATGAGGAGCACATGGAAGCTGTGACTCGAATTTTGAGATATCTAAAGTCCACCCCTGTGAAGGGCTTGGTGTTCAGGAAACATGACACACGAAGCATCGAGGCATATACTGACTCAAATTGGGCCGGATCTGTGACTGATAGAAGGTCAACCTCAGGGTACTGTACCTTTGTATGGGAAAATTTGGTAACTTGGCGGAGTAAAAAACAGGGTGTAGTGGCCAGAAGTAGTGTTGAGGCTGGTATAGAGCTATGAATCTAGGAGTGTGTGAAGAAATCTGGTTGCAGAAAGTTTTATCTGATCTTCACGAGAGTAGTCCGGTAAGAAAATCATACACACGCTCAACCTCTTCTATCTTGGAGTATTGAATTCCATCTTGTGGGCAGTTCCAGATGATCTCCCGACAGAGATCCATTTCTTGCCATAACAACGACATCTTGCTGAAGTATGACGTTACATCCATGCTCCCTTGTTTGCATTCGTGAACCTGTTTACGTAGAGTATATAGGCGGGATGCGTTCTGACACCTCGAATATAACCGTCGGACTGCATCCCTAATATCTCGGGCAGTGGCTGAATAGAGTAAAGGTTTCCCGATTTGTAGTTCCATGCTACTGATTAACATTGAGCGGAGCAAAGAATCCTCTGCCTTCCAGACACACTCTTGAGGATCCCCAGGATTCAGTCGTGGTATCTCTCCAGTTAAATATCCAAACTTATGGCGTCCCTCAAGAGCCATTTTAATTGTTTTGAACCAAGAGAAGTAATGTTGCCCATTCAACTTCTCTCCTGTGATCATTCATGCAGAATTTCCAATTGTTCCAGATAAAAAATTAGAAGTTTGAGGGGTAGGAAACATTGATACCGGATTTTCTGAATACATTGGGGAAGAATCATGGCCATTCAATCTGGCTCCCAGGGCGACCATCTGTTGCTGGAGACTAACCAATTATTGTTGGAGTTCCTCATGAGATTCAGATTTGGAATTTTTCTGTCTAAAAACCATGGGATTTTCTTCAATGGAATCATCCATTCGAAACTGGGGCTGAATTGGATATACATGAGGAAGAAGCTGTCCACCATGGTACTGTGAAGAAGCTAGTGCCGGAAGTCCACCAGCGGAAAAGTTCGGCAACCCATGACCGGTGCTGCTCCCAGACGGCTGTGATGGTGGGCAACGAACAGAAGGCTCGGTGATCGACTACGAGGTTGAAGAAATCGAGTCGATCTGACCCGACCCGGTAGCTAGAGCAAACCCATGACCGTCTGGTGCAGATCCGGTTCTCTGCGACGCTGAGGTATTGATCGGCTATAGATTGATCGCGTGCGCCGCTGGGGAACGTGCGAGGCTGAGACGGTTGCGTGTGAAGTCAAGGGTCCGATCGGTTGTGACCCATTTGCGTGCGCTGGCTGGTGCGGAGTCGAGGGTCCGATCGGTTGTGACCCGTTTGCATGCGCCGACTAGAAAACGTGACCTTCCTCGATGGTGTTCGGTTGGAATGGCTGAGTCTGGAAGCTAATCGGCGTACCGACTGGACCAAGCCCACCACCTACTGCTCGGCTCACCAGCTGGATCTGTTCAGCTGAGCCACCTGGGATGATGGTTCGGAGATAGCGGTCAACTGCTGCTTGAATCACAGCCTCATTAGTCAGCGTACCTTTACTTATCAAGTTTGATGACTGATTTTCTTCTATCGGGGCTAGGGTTTCATCACCTTGCTTTGATACCCTATTGAAATAGAAGAAAAGAAGACGACACAAGGAGTTTACGTGGAAAATCCTAATTTAGGGAAGAAAAACCATGGTAGAAAAGGACTTATTATTTAATGTCATATTTACAATAGACCCAACCTCAGATATAAATAGAATGAGGTGAAACCCTAATTTAGCAAATATAGCAAAAATTACAAAAATGCCCTTAGGGCTAATTCAATGTATTTCAACATCTATATAAAATGCTTGAGACATGGCTAGTGTCCTATTCTTGCGATTCCGAACAATTTGGATCCCAAGAATATACTATGCATTTCCTAAATCTTTCATTTGGAATTGTGTATCTAGCCGTTGCTTGACGTCAGTAAGATAACCTACATCATTCCCAATGAGTATAATATCATCGACATATAAAATTAAGAACGCTATAGTAGAATTGACGATCTTCTTGTAAACACAAGGCTCGTCAACATTTTGTTCAAAGCCATAAGATTTGATCGCAGAATCAAATCTTATATTCCAAGATCTAGAAGCTTGTTTCAACCCATAAATGGATTTATGAAGCTTACAAACCTTTTGTTCTTGACCCTGCTGTACATAAAACACCTTTGATGGCAATATAAGATACTCTCTTCAAGATCGCCGTTTAGAAAGGCTGCCTTGACATCCATCTACCAAATTTCATAGTCATAAAAGGTGGCAATGGATAAGAGTATTCTAATCGACTTAAGCATGGCAACGGGAGAGAAAGTTTCTTCATAGTCCACTCCCTCTCTCTGGGTATAACCCTTTGCCACAAGTTGAGCCTTAAAAGTCTGTAATTTACCGGCTTGATCTCGTTTTCTCTTGTAGATCCACTTACAACCAATTTCTTTTACATCATTTGGTTGATCTACAAGTTTTCAGACAGAATTGAAGTACATAAACTCCATTTCGAGGCCCATGGCTTTGACCCACTGATCACAGTCCACATCTTTCATAGCCTGTTTATAGGTCGATGGATCCTCGATGCCGTCATCAGGTATGATGACTTGTGTTTATGTTAAACCCAAGTAACGGTCAGGCTGCTGAACAACCCTCCCACTATGTTGAGGCATTCTCAACTCTTGAGAAGTATGTGACTGACCTGATGTACTAGTTTTATCTACTACTTTAGTAGATGAACTAGCTCTATCTGTAGTGTCTTTGGAAATTTCATTCAATACTAGTTTACTGTGAGGTTGATGACTTCTTATGTGGTCTTCCTCTAAGAATGTGGCATTTGTCGATACAAATACCTTATTTTCTTGAGGATGATAAAATAGATCACCCCTTGTTTCCTTTGGATAACCTACAAATAGGCATAATTTTGAACGATGTTCCAATTTCTTAGGATTTTGTACCAACACATGTGCTGGGCAACCCCAAATTCTAAAGTGACGTAAACTACTTTTACGCCCTTTCCGTAGCTCATAAGGTGTTTCTGAAACACTTTTAGAGGGAACATTGTTCAAAATATGGACAACAGATTCAAGTGCATATCCCCAAAAGGAATCAGGCAATTGAGCATAGCTCATAATAGAGCAAACCATATCTAATAAGGTTCTATTCTTTCTTTCTAATACACCGTTCTTCTGAGGCGTACTGGGTGCAGAGAGTTGTGACTAGATCCCGTTTTCTATCAAATAGTCTTGGAATTGTATGTCCATATACTCTCCACCTCGTTCTGATCGAAGTATCTTTATTGTTTTACATCATTTATTCTCAACTTCAACCTTATATTCTTTGAACTTTTCAAGAGAATCAGACTTGTGATGAAGCAGGTAAACATGACCATACCTTGAATAATCATCAATAAAACTGATGAAATATTCATATCCACCTTGAGTCTTGACATTCATTGGTCCACAAAGGTCCGAATATACGAGCTTTAAGGGTACTTTGACTCTGAGACCTTTTCCAGAAAAAGATCTCTTGGTCATCTTTCCTTCAAGACAGGATTCACATGGAAGTAAAGAGTTATCTTCTAACTGACTTAAAAGTCCACTCTTGACCAATCTCCCAATCCTATTGAGATAATGACCAAGTTTAAGGTGCCATAGATAGGCGTTGGAAGAAACCTTTTGTTTTTTATTCTGAGTTTCTAATGTTCTAAACATTTCAGTATTTAAAACAAAATTTGCTCTAGTTGGTCTTAACTTATATAAGTTGTCTTCAAGTGTAGCAGAACAAATTTGAATATCTTTACAAAAAATGAATGTTTCATTTATATTAAAAGATATTGTATAGAATAGTTCTATAATAGAAGCGAAAGATATCAAATTCCTCTTCATAAGAGGTGCATATAAAACATTTTTAAGTACTAGATATCTATCTTCAAAAAAAAAAAAAAAAAAAATCAGATCTCTCACAGCTTCAACTGAGACAACCTCTCATGTTCCAACTTTGAGGGTTATCTCACCTTTTTCAAACATTTTCCAAGAACTAGTTTCCTGAAACGAGAAACAAATATGATTAGTGGCTCTTGAATCTAGTATCCAGGTTGAAGTATCATATTCCACTAATCATGTTTCACGACCAGTAAATATGATTTACCTTTTGCCGTTTTCTTAGCTTTCTTCTCTACAAGGTCGGACAATTTCTCTTCCAATGCCCGTTTTGGTTACAGTGGAAACATTTTCCTTTATCTGTATCCTTCTTTCCCTTCTTTATCTTGGGAGCCTACCCTTTTCCCTTCTTTTTCATTTGAGCTTTAGAGGGTCCAGCTTTGGCTTTAGAGGACGATCCTCTTAAAAACTTTTTCTTAGTG
>NC_052359.1:24874685-24907675 GCF_009727055.1 Benincasa hispida | reverse complement strand
CGGGTCTGTGAGCCGTTTTTCTTTCATTTTGAAACTATCCTCTTTCCCAGAACCGAGCAATTACAATCTAATTTCAACTCTAATAACTCTAGAAAATTTACAGACCCCTTTTTACACATTAATGCTCATAAACATGTAAGCAATTACAAGTTAATACTACAATAGAAAACTTAATTTAATTGCCAAAACCTGAAAACTATTTTAGTTTCCAATCTCAATTTTATCTAATAAATTGATACCCACCACATGCAATTGAGTAAAATTGAAACATTCTCTAATACCACATGATGGAACTCGAGACATACGCAGCGGAATAAGGACCTAATTACACTCTAATTACTTTTAATTTAAAGGAAAAAATGCATGCAATTGAAGGAAAAACAGTAATTAAAAATTACTTTTGAAGCTCCCAAAACGCTTTTTTCATCCCAATTTTAGAAAAGAATTTGGCAAAATTGGCAAAACTTTGTTCATTTAAAATGAAAGACCATTTTATAGAAAAAACCATGCAACAATTGCATTAACCAAATCCATGAAAACCCAACACCTATAATCCACTATCTTAGTGGACTTAATGTCTCCACTATAAGCAAACCTAGCCCACTATTTTGTTAGTGGAATTATCTAACAAAAGTTTGGATTTTCCCACTAACTTTAGTCAAAGAGCAAAATAGTCATTTGGTCAAAGTCAAACTTTGACCAAAAAGTCAACATTTTGACTTTTTATGATTTTTTTCGTGTTGACTAATTTGGACCTCCCGAGCATGAATCCGCATTCATCTTCTCGAAATTCAAATCATATTTGAATATAAAGTCGGTCAAAGTTCACTTTTCAAAGTCAAAAGTCAACTCTTTGACTTTTTACATCTTTGATCATTTCCATTATTTCCGAGCTTTCGAATATGAATGTATTCATATTCTTGATATTTAAATCACATTTAAATATTAAAGTTGTATCTCTAAATTGAAAAACCCGACAACTATATCACATATACTTGTCGGTTTCTCTCTCTTAACCTAATTAGAACAATTCGAATTATTTTATCATACTATTCTAAGTCTATTCCATATGAGCTAGTAGGGGAACCTAATGGACCTATAGATCATGGCTCTGACAATCCGAGATTAGCTGGCTAAACTTTTTAGACGGAGCTAATCAACATTTGTTAACTAACGAGTCATTCCATTATAGTCCCGTAGTTGCACTTCCCTCACTATAGATATATTTGTGTCCATTTGATATAACCATGATTAGTAAGCTAATCCTTCATAGGTTGTTCATAATCTCGACTGGGTCATAAAAATCATTTTACCCCTGAGACTACATCTTATTCCTTAAGTTCCACTGATCCTCTAATGAACAATTGGTTTAAGGTCCAACCTATAAACCGAATCCCTCTCGAGGCCAAGGAGAGGGTGGGGCCCCTTGTTCAAGACCTGGATTCAGTACTAAAGGAACAACCTATCTACTATCCTTATAACGGATAGGATGTGAATTATGTCTTGCACGCTATGTTCCAAGCTATTCCACCCGATCTTACCCTTAAATGGGAGGCTTATTGGGCCAAAGATGAAAGCTGCCCCTCATCTATGTAGATCTAAGATAATTCCGAGTGAACATGAGTTCATAGTTAGCTCAAGATTAAGATTAAGTTACCTAGGTCATCAATTAAGAAAATAGCCAGTTTTATACATTAACGACATTTAGAACGAAAAGTGACTATTTCATGGTTCAATTTTATTGCAAACTTCACTGCATAGGATGCCCCATCACATATCTCTATATGAACGATTCAGGATCACATCAATTTGTACTAATTACAAAGGTGGGGCGTATCCATAGTGTCCCCAGAATAAAGCCTAACCTTATTCATAAACTTATAGACCATTTTGGCTATATATTTGAACTTGATCCACATTTATTGTTTACTACATAAAGTTCAAACTACAATTAAATAGCCCCAAGACCTTAGTCTATTGGATTCAAGATTACAATTTCAATAACAACTTTATCGAAAAACAAAACAGAATATGTTTATTAATTTACAAACTACAAGTTTTATGACATAAAATCCAACAAATCTCCTCTTGTCATGATCGACTATACATGCAGCAACGGATGCGCTGGCCTCTCTTTCTTCATTTTCTTCATCAAACTTTTCTTCTTCAATTGAATTCTGGTCATCATGAGTCATGCAGGTCTTCTTCATCCAAACTTCATGGCACGAATTATGTTGAACTTGAGCTTCTGTCTATTGATACTCAAAGTGATTTCCCCTTTATGCACATCAATCTGAGCACGACCTGTTGATAAAAATGGTCGCCCCAGAATGATGGGCACATTATTTGTCAGCCTCGTAGTCCAAAATGATGAAGTCAGCTGGTAGGATAAATTTGTCAATGGTATCAGCACGTCCTTCACCTTTCCCTCTGGATGCACCAGAGATCTATCGGCCAGTTGGAGAGTCACCGTTGTGAGCACAAGTTGCCCCACATTCAGCTGCCTAAAGATTGACAGAGGCATCAAATTTATGCTGGTCCCAAGTCACATAGAGCTTGCCCGATGTACAGTCCTCCTATGGAGCAAGTAATAGTAAAGCTCCCAGGATCGCTCATCTTTGATGGAATAATTGATTTTGAACTCTGAGTTAGTGCCACTGTGGAAAACTTACCACTCCCCTTTTCTTGGTTACCATATTGATAACTTGTAGAAATACAAGTTATTTATGCTATTTTATTTAGATATTGTGGCAAAAAGAAAGGAAAGTTGCGTTGATAGTATAAGAATTGGCTGAGAAATACGAAAATTATAAAATGTAGTAAACGCATCCGCTAACCCCATTGCAATGGCGAAATAGAATGTTCCAGTCTCTGTTTTGCAGGAAATAGATCACCGCATGCATTAATGGCTCGAGGAAAAAATGTTCAACGCATCTACATCGCATGCGCCAATCGATCAAGAACGAAGAAATGATCAATGCAATGACGGTGCGTGCGACGATCGATCAAGTGTTACAGAGATCAACGCATTTGCAGTAACACTACATGCGGCGATCGATCGAAGATTTGAAGAGCAACGCATTTGCAGACGATGCTGACAAGTGTACAATTCTGACAGATTGATCGTGGAGTAGAGAGGAATTTTCCATTATACCATGGCAGGAATTATCAGAATTATACAGTGGGACCACAAATTCAAAGAGCCAAGGTCTTGTTTATAAATAGATTCCTTGAATTCATTGCAAGGTGAAGAGAGGCTGGTCTAAAGAGACTTTACAGAGAAAATTCGGGAGAACTACGAGACAAGGCTGAAAAGTGAGTCTCCGAGCAAGGAATTCTTCCGATTCCCGAAGCTGAAGCTCTGTGCAAAAGGGTCACTTCTACCGGGAAAGCAAGCCTGAGAAGGAAGCTTTCCTCTCCAATTCATCCATACGTCGGCAAGCACAAGTCTCCGATCGGGATCTGCGTCAAGATGTTGACACACTTTCTGTATTTGTTTCTATTTCCTTAAATTCATCTTCTGTGTTCATCTTCTTTAAATCTTTCATTCAAAAATCATGTATCAAACGCTTATCTTCTGTGTTCATCGTCATCATTATCATCTCTCTGCCCCTTCCCATACATTTATCATCCATTCTCTCATGTGTTCTTAATCCCTTGGGTAAAAAGGAAGAATTAAACGAGTGAGTTAATTTGTGTTAAGGTAATCGACTAAGTATAGCTAATGCATGCTCGACGGCATCTTCACCTGTGAGAGCAGAAGTATTTCTAGAGATGGAAACAACCTTGCGTTCATCACGTTCATCTCTATTTCACCATAGACGGATAGGAACGCGATCGATCATTGAAAGGTGTACGCCAAGGGAAAGCAGAACCTTAGTTGCGTCCTTAACGTGATTGACGAACTTGCGATGTTCTTTCCCTCTACTCATTCTCTTTCTGCTTCATTCATAAGACTTTTCATCGCATTCATTAGATTCTTTTGTACAACTTCACAGCCAATCTTCAACCCTGTATCATGGTAGTTTAGAAATTTATTTTATCAATGCAATTATTTTCAACGTAATATATATTTCTGTCAAAACCAAATTCTTTATAATAACCAGTCGCATATACCACATTAATATCGCATCTAACGACAACAATCCCCGTGTTCGACCTCGGATCATTCTGAGAAACTTGCGTTGGAATTATACTTGGTTTTAGCGCAAGGAAAATTGTGTGACATGCACTACATCATCGTATACTATGAAACATATCCCTATCAATGCACACACTTAGAACGTAGTATTGCAATAGTATCTTTAGCGCATAGCATAGCATCACTTTCATTCATTCATCAGCGCAATAGATGAAGATAGATCCATTTTTATCCTCACAAGTTTATGGCAACTTGAGCTTGTATCATTCATATTCATCATTGTCCATATGCGTAAAGATAATTAATTTTTAAAGTCAACAAGTTTATGGTGTCGTTGCCGGGGATTGGTAACGGTTTAGTGTTGAATAATTTTGTGCTATTTTGCAGGACAAATCTCTGCTATACTGTCTATTTATTGCGAAGACCAAGCTAACGGTTTATGAATACTGGAACTGATCCAGAATTTGAAGCTGACCCAGAGATCGAGCGTACTTTTCATGAAAGGGCATGCCAGAACCGAATCAGGTGAAGAAGGGTAAATATGGCTAACAATGAGAGGCCCGGAGAAAATCAAGAGGCGAATTAGCCAGTGCAAGATCCTGTCTTTCTTGCTGCAGACCGCAATATCCCCATGAGAAACTATGCGACGCCCAATCTTTCCGACTTCTCGCCCGGAATCTCAAGACCAATGGTTAAGGAGAATGCACATTTCGAAATTAAGCTGATCATGCTCCAGATGATCCAAAATGCGGGGCAATTCAGAGGTATGCAAGGAGAAGACCCGTATGCCCATCTGACCAGCTTTGTGGAGATGTGCAACACTTTCTCCATTCCTGGCATTACCCATGAGGGAATTAGACTGTACCTCTTCCCATACACACTAAGAGATGAGGCAAAGAGGTGGGCTCATTCATTGGAGCCAAATGAAATCACTTCATATGACCAATTGGTGGAGCGGTTCATGAAGAAATTCTTCCCTCCAGCCGTCAACGCAAGGAGTCGGAAGGATGTGCTGAATTTCAAGTAGATGGAGAATGAGACTCTAAGCACCATCTGGGTGCATTTTAGAAGATTGGTGAAGAATTGTCCGCATGTCAGGATTCCCGATTGCGTTCTGATGGAGACTTTTTATAACGGCCTAAATTGATCAACGCAAGCCGTTGCTGATGCCTCTGCAGTGGGAGGATTTATGGATAAGACCTACACTGAAGTCAAGGTCATCCTCGATCGCATTTTGCGAAACACGGATGATTGGGTGGATGACGGGTATGGGGAAGAGGCCCTGAGAGAAGAAGAACTGAAAATGCCATTGTACCAGCAGATGCAATGACAACCTTGGCCGCACAAATGGCCATAGTGCCTCTCTTCTTCAAACGATGGCAATTAACCAAGGTGCCTTCACTCAAGGTGCAGTGCAACCCAATGCGTTGGTGCAAGTGGCAGCAATTAGCTGTGCACAATGCAGAGGGGGTCATGTTGCAGAGATGTGCTCATCGAACCCGCAATCAGTGTTTGCCATCCAAAACAACCCTTATAGTAACACCTACAATCCAGGTTGGCAGAATCATCCTAACTTTGATTGGGGATGTAACAATGACCAAGGAGGCCAGAGGAATCATCAGAACAGTAATTCAGGGAATCGAGGAAATCCTCCATCTTTTCACCAAAATTAGATCAGAGTCACCAAAAGCAACCGCACAACCAATCGTCCACATCAAACACCTCTGTAAATTCATCATCCTTAGAGGCCCTACTAAAACAATACATTGAGAAAAATGATGCAGTCATGCAGTCGCATGCGTCTTCGATAAGGAACTTGGAGATCCAAGTAGGGCAATTGACAGCCGAGCTTTGCAATCGAACACCGGGAACGCTGCCAAGTAATTCAGAAGCCCCAGGATCTCATGGGAAGGAACAATGTCCTTGATGACATTGCGCAGGCAAGTTTGACCGCCTGTGGGGATGTGGATTGCGGTAATTTTGAGGAATTTGTCTTTCAATCAGCATCCCTAAAATCTATGTTTAATCGCTTTCTCTGTCGCTTTCCTTTACTACTTTCTTCATTGTGTTATTTACTGCTTTCTAAAATTAGCCTTTACTGCTTTCCGAAATTACTTTCAATTTAATTCAAATTGTGTTAATTCCATCCCTTGTTCAATTTATTAAATTTTCTACTGTAGTTTGTGTTGTTCTTAAATCTTCGTGAATGATTGACTATAAAGAAAATGAACACCGCAAAGTCTTATCGACTTGCGTTGTTGATGAAATAATAATAAAAAATAATAATAAAAATAATAATAAACTTTAAATAAATATCCGGTATGCATTGTAGTAATAGGTGCATCTTGTGTTGATAAAGTACACTTTACGTCCATCTTCCTCAAATGCATTACGCTGAGGGGTGTGTTGCGTGCGTATGAATTCTGCGCCCGTCCTTAGCAAAAACGCACTATGTCTAGGTAGTGTTGCGCTGGTAGAAATACCAACCCATCCTCCAGAAATGTGCTGAGTTGAGAGGTGTATTACGCTAATGCATGCATTGTTACCCGTCCTCCGCAAATATGCATTTGCGGTAACGGATGCATTGCGTTAATCCTTAACCCTGCATCCGTCTAAATAAAATACAAAAAATAAAATCTTTTTGCGAGAGAGTAGTCCAATCATTTAAGCTTCCAAGGAAATGATGACTTAGCAGATGAAAGGACGTCCTTTTTTGCTAATTCATAAATGTGAGAAGCGCGGCGGGCAGGCTTTTTGAGAATCTCGAAGCCTGCCACGAAAGGATTGCGTTGGGCCCATCAAGGCCCAACCTATAAATTCCCTCCTCCTTAATCTGAGGAAGTTTATTTGAGTCTCAAGCGAAAAGAAACCCTAAGAAATCCTCTGCATACCAAACATTCGAACTTCCTTCCTAAGTCCAAAGAAATTTTCCAACTCTTCCACTCAATCAAAACCATGGACGATCAATCCTCACATTCATATTCCCTACCTTTATCACCTTCCCTAGCCCCTGTCACCGCACGGGAGGCGGCATTCCTTGCAGCAAGCCGTCGCCCTGCCGCCCAGCCCAAGCCTATCCAAAGAATCGTTGGAAAACCTCGGCGAAAACCCATTGTAGCCAAACCACTCATCCGAGAGGGGACGAGCACAGAGAGTGCCACACTCCCAATACTGTCATCAGAAAGTGAGAAGAAAATAAGAGATGACAAAGAAGTATTTGGGAGCATCCTGAGCAACATGGAGAAAAAGGGAGGGCTACTCGAAGCCGAAGTTGTAAATCAACCCTTGCCTTCGGAGGAGGAGATGGCAGAAGCTTCGCGGAGAAGCGCCCTGGCCGTTGCGAATCCTAAGGAAACTATTTAAACAGAATCCTATGAGGGACCCACCAGGGTCGCTTTGGAGTAAGAGGGAGCGAAGAAGCTACCGAAAATGGCTGAAGGGAAGAAGAAAAGAAAGAGCAAAGACAAACGGGTAGAAAGAGATGAAGAGCCCCGACAAAAGAAGGAGAAGAAGGAAAAGTAGTCGAATGAGAAGAGGCAGCTCAGGCGAGAAGAGAAGTGGCTGAAGAAGGAAAAAAAGAGGAAGAGGGCGGAAAGCCCGATTGTCGACGGAGAATCCACCACCGCAAGGGTGGAAGAAAGGGTGTCACCCAAGAAAAAGAATCAACGCAACCTCAAGTATCATCAACGCATATCAAGACAGTTGCGATTGAGGATAGAGAAGATCCGGACATTACCCCTCTAATGTGGCGTCGCAAGGAGAATGCACCGCAAGGGTCAACAAGCGACCCACAATTTTGGCAACGTATAGCAGAAGAGAAAGAAAGGAGAAAAAGAGAAGAAGAGGAAAAATAAGAAAAAAATGTTATGTGCTCACCAAATCATCACAGCAGACGACTTGAAAAGAAAACTGCATGATGAGAAGGTGCACCGTAACAACGCAATTTCAGCAGAAGAAGATCGAGGATGAATAGCGCATATTGCTTTCCTCGAAGCAGTTTGAAAGAGAGATGAGAGAAGAAGAAGAATAAGAAGAAAAAGAAAAAGAAAAAAAGAAGAAGGAAGAGAAGGAAAAACGACGCAAGGCCAACGTGTAACGCATTAGAGAGAAGAAAAGAAAAGAAGTTGCGGAGTGGAGAAGGGAAGAAGAAGAACAGCACAAGGAATGGGAATGCAAACAAAGACAAAAGTCCCGCCTTGCGTTGGCTCAAGAAAAGGGCAAAGCAAAAGTTGGAAACAGCGAGCTTACATCGACTAGAAGGCGCCCATCAACGAAGAAGGAAAATGATGACATGATGATGGAGATGGGTTTCTTTCCGTGTCAATGCCATTACAAGATTTAATTACAACTGTTGTGCTGAAGCATGGGTGGAAGACTTTCTGTCGATGCCCATCCATCATAATTCCTACAGTAGTGAGAGCTTTTTATAATGGCCGGCTCCATGACACCAAAGACGTGGTGATCATGAAAGGGTGGACAGTGTCGTTCAGCGATGGACATCAATGAATTATATAAGATGAAGGACATCCCAGATGCACCGGGTAACAAAATAATTGATGATCCCGATGAAGCACAAATGGAGGATATGCTGCGAAAATTAGCGTAATTAGGCACTCAATGGTCGGTATCTTTGAAAGGCACTAAAACCCTTGTGTCCAACAAACTGCTTCCAGAAGTGCAGCCCATGCCAGAAGTCCATGGTCTCATTAACACAAAGATCCTGAGAATGCTTCTTAAGGACTCTCCTCACTTCCTCGAGCTTCCACTCAAACAGCCCTTCATTGATCTGAATGCGCCGCAACAGCCCAAGCCAAAGAAGCAACACAAAGATGATAAAGGGAAGGAAAAAGTCCAAGACCAATCAATGCAAGAACAAATACCCTTGGACCCCTTACCCTTAATTATTCGCCCTCCAAGCCTCCTATGGAACCCCTTTCTCCACTTCCGGAACACTTTACAAATCTCCTTCTCGCCCTTGATTCAGACAATGCATCCCCAACAGCATCTTCCCCTCATCCATTTCCACCACATTTTTCACCTCCATCACTACATGTTGACGACCCACACGGTTTGGGTGAAGGCACTTCGGCTCAACCTCAAACGTTGCTGGTGAAACATCGCAGGCGTATCCCACCACCGCAACACTTGCTGCTGATCTAGCAGAAATGCATTCCCTTCTCTCTCAACAATAAAATTTCTTCTGCTAGAGAATAACGGAGTTACAAGAAAGCCACACAGAGTTGCAACGCAGTATTGCGATGACACGGCAGGTGCTAATTAATATTCAACGCAATATTTTCACCATCCACCTGAACCAGAGATAGATGGCAGAGTGCAACCATGAATACTTTAACTTCTTGACGGCTATTTACATGGTCCCATGGTGCCTCCCCATCTCCAGCAACCTCTACATTTTAAAGAAGTGCCTCGAGTTCCTCTGTAAAATCCTCCTCCAGAGCCCCTACCGCAACTCTAAATTTGGGGGTGTGCCACCTTCTCAGCAAATCTGCAATTTTTCGTTTACAGCCATTCTTTTATTCATTCATTATTTTTTGTATAGAAGCTATACCTTCATTTTTTTGTACGTGCTTAAATTTTGTGTTGCGATGATTGTAATTCTTTGTATACTTAGTTAAATTTTATACAACTGAGTAACTATTCTTTCCATACGGTAGCCTCTTTACTTATCATCCTTTGTCAATTATTGCATTAATTTTTATCTTCTATTTTGTGTTATTAATTACGCTGCCATGATGGGTAATATGCATACCTTTAGCAATATTTCTTATACTTCGCACTTTCTGACTAACACTTAGATAATTCTTCGCAATAGTTCTACTTTACCTTCTCAAGTTCAAGACTCTGCTCAAACCTTCTTTTCAAAATTTTGACTAAGTGTTTTGTCTTTTCTATCAAAAAAAATGCAATGAGGACCTTGCGCATCTCTAAATTTAGGGGTGGGGAAGGTCTGAGCAAATGTGGTCATTATTAGGCAAATGCGTTCATTTATCATATATATATATATATATTCATAAAAAACTCCAATGTCAGCGCAAGGGAAAATCCCAACCTGATAAGAGTTAAGTCGTGAAAGGAACCTACTCGTAGTTGGATGTTCGCATGTCACCAATGAGAGAAAGTCAAAACAAAGGTAGGTTTCCAGGATCGAAGGAATATATATAAAAAAAAAAAAAGAGAGAGAGAGAGAGAGAAAATAAGAATAAAAGAGACAACTCCTCTAACCAGCAAAAGTAAAACTTGGCTGAGAATCAAGAGTTGAAGTTGAGATTGGTACACAACTGAAGTTGGATGCTCGCATGACACCCATGGGAGCAAGCCAAAATGAAGGGTGTGACCATGACAAACAGTAATAAAATGACGCAAACCAGGCCACTGCATAAAGACGCACCTAGTTTTTTTTGCAAGAAGAGGTAAACATTCTTCTCAAAACCAGAAGGGAATTTTTAGGTAGAGGTTTGTTGTAGAACAGAATAAAGTAGAGCATGTTGATGAATTGTTAAAGGATAGAAGGAACTTGCGTCGTTAAGTAATTTTATAGAGGTGGAGCATTCGAAGCAGCCAATCGACGTAAAGTTAAGATAGGAATTGAGCGAAATTACCTTAGTTGAAGATATGCTTGAGGACAAGCATATATCTAAATTTAGGGGTGTGATAACTTGTAGAAATACAAGTTATTTATGCTGTTTTATTTCGATATTGTCGCAAAAAGAAAGGAAAGTTGCGTCGATAGTATAAGAATTGGCTGAGAAATACGAAAATTATAAAATGTCGTAAACGCATCCACTAACCAAATTACGATGGCGAAATAGAATGTTCCAGTCTCTGTTTTGCAGGAAATAAGTCACCGTATGCGTTAATGGCTCGAGGACAAAATGTTCAACGCATCTACATCGTATGTGCCAATCGATCAAGAACAAAGAAATGATCAATGCAATGACGACGCATGCGACGATCGATCAAGGGTTATAGAGATCAACATATTTCAACCGCATGCGGTAATAAAAAACAACACCCCATGAGGCGATCGATCAAAGATGTGAAGAGCAACGCATTCGCAGACGATGCTGACAAATGTACAGCTTTCTGTTGTATGATTCTGATAGATTAATCGTGGAGCAGAGAGGAATTTTCCATTACGCCATGGCAGGAATTATTAGAATTATACAGTGGGACCACAAATTCAAAGAGGCAAAGTCTTATCTATAAATAGCTTCCTTGAATTCATTACAAGGTGGAGAGAGGTTGGTATGAAGAGACTTTACAAACAAAATCTGGGAGAACTACGAGACAAGGCTGAAAAGTGAGTCTCCGAGCTAGGAATTCTTCCAATTCTCGAAGCTGAAGCTCTGTGCAGAAGGGTCACTTCTACCGAGAAAGCAAGCCTAAGAGGGAAGCTTTCCTCTCCAATTTATCCATACGCCAGCAAGCACAAGTCTCTGATCGAGATCTGTGTCAAGATGTTGACACTATTTCCGTATTTGTTTCTATTTCCTTAAATTCATCCTCTGTGTTCATCTTCTTTAACTCTTTCATTCACAAATCATGTATCAAAAGCTTATCTTTAGAATTAAATATTATCATCGTCATCATTATCATCTCTCTACCCCTTTCCATACATTAATCATTCATTTTCTCCATCATGTGTTCTTAATCTCCTATGTAAAAAGGAAGAATTAAGCGAGTGAGTTAATCTGTGTTAAGGTAATCGATTAAGTTCAGCTAAAGCATGCTCGGCGGCATTTTCACCTGTGAGAGTAGAAGTAAAGATATTATTCCGCCTATCGAGAGAAGGTTGGAAGAATGCGTTAACTAAAGCAAGAAGTATTTCCAAAGATGGAAACAACCTTGCGTTCATCACGTTAATCTCTGTTTCACCATAGACGTACAGGAACGTGGTCGATCACTGAAAGGTTTACGCCAAGAGAAAGTGGAACCTTAGTTGCGTCCTTAATGCGATTGACGAACTTGCGATGTTCTTTCTCTCTACTCATTCTCTTTCTGCTTCATTCATAAGACTTTTCATCGCATTCATTAGATTCTTTTGTACAACTTCACAGCCAGTCCTCAACCCTGTATCATAGTAGTTTAGAAATTTATTTTATCAATGCAATTTACTTTCAATGCAATTTATATTTTTGTCAAAACAAAATTCTTTATTCTTTCTGATAACCGATCGCATATTCCACATTAATATCGCATCTAATGACAACAATCCCCCTGTTCAACCTCGAATCATTCTGAGAAACTTGCGTTGGAATTATACTTGGTTTCAGTGCAAGGAAACTTGTGACACGCACTACATCATCGCATACTACGAAACATATCACTATCAACGCATACACTTAGAATGTAATATCGCAATAGTATCTTTAGCGCATAGCACAACATCACTTTTATTCATTCATCAGCACAATAGATGAAGATAGATCCATTTTTATCCTCGCAAGTTTATGGAAACATGAGCTTGTATCATTCATATTCATCATTGTCCATATGCGTAAAGATAATTAATTTTTAAAGTCAACACATATCCTTTAGAAACATGGCGTAGGCAGGCATTTCTTCAATCACTTCAAATATGTAATTGTTTTAACATAGACAGAAAGCGTTAGTACTGTACCTCTTCGTTCTTTTTCTTCCTTAGTCTCTATGGGAAAGGGGGTAACTGCACTTTCACGGTTCTTGTCTCAGTTGGCTTTGATGTCGATGCAACCTCTTGTTCTACTGCTTCTTTTTCTCTTTCTTCTTCTTGCGTCACCATAACTTCAGATTCTTCCGCAATGGGAGCTGCCGACTAAGCTCCTTCTTTTCTCCCTCCACAGTCTTCCCACTTCACAATGTCACAACCTGGCATTGTTCTTTACCTAATCCCTTCGGGTTGTGTGAGAGTTCTGTTGAACTCGGCAGAGCCCCTTGTGGTCTACTGTTCAGATCACTCACAATCTGGCCCATCTATAATTCTAGATTGTAGATGGACGTAGGCTGACTTTGAAGCACAGTTTCGTTTTTCCCTATGTATTGCTTCAATAGGCTTTCCAAGGAAGAGGATTGCGGTGGTTGTGAGCTACTTGCTTGATTGTTTTTTTGACCATTGTTGCATGGGAAGAATCCTGGTTTCCCTTCTTTCTACGCCACGGGTTGGAAATTTTGTTCTGATTTCTTCAAGAAAAATTGGGGTGGTTTCTCCACCCGGGGATTGTAGGTATTCGAAAAGGGATTACTTTTCACAAGTAAACGGATTTTGGAATTTTGTGGCAATCTTCCCATCGCGTGCCCATCATCGCAAGTCCGCACACCCTTGTGGTGTTTTGATATTTGCATTGATTTGCCCATTTTGCGTGTTGGGTTGCTAATCACAATTCCCTGATTAAGTTCATCATTGCGGTCATCTGATTTTTGTAGTGAAGCAATAGCACCATTACTTGCATCATTGTCTTTGATTCTCAATCTGTGGTCACTCTCTCTTCAATCTTCATGGTTCTTAGAGATGCGATTCAAGATATTCTTCACCTCATCATACGTTTTATTCAAGTAACCACTGACGCTGTTCGCATTGGCAGCGGTTTGCGAAGTAGATTCAAAGCCATGCTAAAAAATTTCCATTTAAAGGCAGTCTAGCAAACCATTGTGTGGACAATCCCTGACCAACCTTTTTAACCTCGCCCAGGCATCGTTGAGTGATTCGTCCATGTCTTGTTCAAATTTGTAATGACTTTCCTTCGTCTGGCATTCTCAATAGATGGAAAGTATTTCATCATAAACATCTCCACGACCTGATCCAATAAAGTGATCTCTTCCGGTTCGAGAGAATACGCCCATTTCCTAGCCTGATCACAAGAGAGAAAATGGAAACAAAGTTAGTCGCTTCTTCGGCAGAGATTTTTGGGAATAACAAAAGTATTTGCAGATTTCAATAATGCTTCGGAGGTGGGCGTGCAGGTCTTCGCCACGCCTTCCTCCAAATTGTCATATAGTCTGGATCATCTGAAGCATCACCGGCTTCATTTCGAATCTGCTTCCATTGAGGGCAGGCCTCATGATTCCTGGAGAGAAATCATAGAGGTTTGGCGATGCATAGTCCCTAATGGGTCTATTTCGATCGTTTTCCAGCAGGATTGGATTCGCCAGGACATTGTTATCATTTGGTTCTCCGTTTCCAGGCTGCTCTGCCATCTCTTCTTTATTTGATTGTGGTTACTTGTAACGCGTTTGGATTGATGATATAAATTGCTCATAATGATGCGATACTACTTCTAGTTATGCGTTAATTATGGATGTTCATGTAGTATGCCATGCGTTGTCACAAGTTTCCTTACGATGGAACCAAGTGTAATTCCATCGCAAGTTTCTCGATGTGATCCGAGGTCGAACACGGGGAATGGTTTAGATTATTGCGATACGTTCATGATATATGCGACCAACTTTTCAATCTTTAAAAATGAGTTTAAGTATATAAATTGCAATAAAATAAAGGAAAACAGTAAAGATGCGATAAAAACATAAAAATACAGTAAACCTAAGCTAGATGATACAAGATACAGACTTCATGTACAAGATGCTGGGATAAAGGCTGGCTGTGAAAGTTATGCAAAGACATGGGATGCGGCGACAAGTCTCATGAACAGAATAGAAAGAGAAAGACAAATAATACAAAGAACGCAAGTTCTTAATTGGATTGAAGGTACAAATACTATTCTGCTCTTCTCTTGGCGTACACCTCTCAGTGATCGACCACGCTCCTACATGTCTGTGGTGAAACAGAGATTAACGTAATGAACGCAAGGTTGCTTCCATGTCGGGAAGTACTACTCGCTTTAGTTAATGCATTCTTCTGACCTTCTCTCGATAGATCAGAATGACACCTTCACTTCTGCTCTCATAGGTGAAGATGTCGTATAACATGCTTTAGCTAAATGTATTTTATATCTTTAATACAGATTAAGTTCTTAGTGATTCATATTGCTCATCAAGGGGTTAAGAGTCATCATGAAGAAAGTGTTGGATGGGTGAACGGAAATAGATAGAAAATGGTAAATGGAATTTATCGAAACATTTAATATTTCTACTAAGTGTTTGATACATGGTGTGTGAATGAAGAGATAAAGAAAAAATGGAATATACAGTGAAAGAGAGATAGAACAGATACAAACAAGTGCCAATGCTTGCCGGATAGGATGGATTTGATGGTAGGAAGAGCTTCCCTCTCAGGCTTGCTCTACCAGTAGCAGGTATCTTTGTACAGAGCTTCCAATCGGGTGTATGGTAGGTTGGATCTGAGATTCACCTCTCGGCCTTATCTCATTTTCTTTCCGGATTTCTTCTCTTAAGCGTTCAGCTCAGCCTTTTCTCTACAATCTAGCAGCACTTAGCCCCGTATCAAGTAGCATACCTTTTCTCTGAAATCAATGGGGTATTTATAGGTGCAGATCTTTGACTCCGGCCTTATGGTCCCCACTCATGGTTATGGTAATTCCAAAGATGGAGGGATATTATTCCTTCTGTTATGCAATCAGACAATCAAATCTGCACAACCATTAGTTGTATACGTGTCTCAATCCTCCGCTCTTGCGTTGCTCAGCTGCATCTTTCAATTGCATGCGGTGTTTGTTTTTATTACCACATGCGATTGAAGCACAACTCTTGGATCGACTATTGTATTGCGCTGTCATTACTATAATCGTCTCTTCATTGTTGATTGATAGGTGCAATGTGACAAAGATGCATTGATTAGTCTCTTGTGAGCCTTGAGCGCAAGCGGTGACTTGGTCTCCTGCAAAACAGAGTAAAGTTCGACTTGTCTTCCATCTATTTGGTGTTAGTGGTTGTAATCGCAAACATTTATAATTATAATAATACTAGGCTAATTTCATAGAATCGGCGCATAATTACAACTTTTGGCCGCAATATCTAGAAAAGGTGGCATAAATAACTTGTATTTCTACAAGTTATCACACCCCCAAATTTAGATATATGCTTGTTCTCAAGCATATCTTCTACTAAAGCAATCATGCTCCATTCCTATCCTATATTTCTGCGATGATTGGCTGCTCTGAATGTTACACTTAGGCACATTACTTGACATCGCACTTTCCTTCTATCCTTGCTAATTCTTATCAAGCCCTACTTTATTCTTCTATGTAACAAAATTCTACTCAAAGATATTTTCTAGTTTTCAAAATAGAATGTTTATCTCTTCTTTATCAAAACAACTTGATGTATCTATATGCGGTGAGCAAAACATTGCGTCATTTGTTCACATAGAGACAGTTGATCATGGTTACACTCTTCGTTTTGGCTTGTCCCCACGGGTGTCATGCGAACATCCAACTACGGTTGTGTGCCAGTTTCAACTTTAACTCATGATAATCATAGGAGTTGTCCTTTGCACTCTTTTATTTTTGTTTCTTTTATTTTTGTTTCTTTCATATTGCATTGTTCTTAGAGACCCACCTTCGTTTTGGCTTGCTCCTATGGGTGTCATACGAACATCCAACTACGAGCAGGCTCCTTTCACAGCTAAACTCTTATCAGGTTGGGACAGTTTTGATGTTTTCCCTTGCATTGACATTGGAGTTTTGCAAAATTTTTTTTTTTTTTTGGGAATGGTAAATGGCAACATTTTCTTAACTACTGCATATTTTTGATATTATCTGCTCAAACCTTCCTCACCCCCAACTTTAAAGATGAGCAAGGTCCTCATTGCGTTGTTTGGGCAGACTAGACAAACACTTAAAAGAAAATTTCAAAAAGAAGGTTTGAGCAGAACTTTGAAAGATAAAAGGTAAAGTACTGCTAAACTAAGACTTAACTAAGTGTTAATCAGAATTTACTAAGTATGGGAAATGTTTCTAAGTGTAAACATATAATACATCATAGCAACGCAATGAAGATCGTAAAAATAAAAGATTAAGAATGTTACAAAAATTAAGAAAGGAAGATAAAGAATGAGACACAGGCAAAAAGTAGAGTGAATATATACTCTGATTGTATTGACTATTAACAAAGTATACAAATATATTACAAATGAACACATAACAAAAAAAATTCTATTGCCTGTGCAAGAGTCAAAGAATTTGATTAACTTACAAATAATAAAAGAATTGAATACAAATAATGAATGGCCACATAAAAAAAAAACTCAAATGGGAAGAAAGAGTAAACATTAAGGCTAAGGAGTAGGGGGATCCGGTGGGGGATGTTGAGGTGGCACAATAGAAGCATCATCAAATAGTAAGTGTTGCCTTAGATGCGGAGGAACCATCAGACCATGTAGATAGGCGGTAAGAAAGTTGAAATACTCTTGATTACGCTCCGCTATCTGCCTTTGGTTTAGGAAGATTCTATGCATACTGCGGTGGATATTGACGAGTGCTTCCCTTGAAGTCGCAGCACTGCATTGAATCTCATCAATGCACTCCATTGCTACCTCAAATCATTGATTAAAGAAGTGATGTTTTTGGGATACGAGCTCTTGCTATTGAGAGAAGAGGGTTCTCATTTCAACTAACTCAGCAGCCAGGGAGGTGAAGGATGGTTGTGCCTGCGATGTCTCACCAGCACTGTTTTGGGGTTGGGCAGATGTGCCTTCACCCAAATCGTGTGGGTCATCAACTTGCGGCGATGGGATGGTGGGGTATGGTGATGAAGTTGTCAGTGAAAGTGGGGCTGCTGGGTGAATAACAAGAGAGTTAGGGACAAGAGGAAGGTTTATAAAAGGTTCGTGTAAAAAGGAAGAGGATTGCGCTGGCGGGCTCTGGATCTGAGGTCTTGGAGATCGGATAACTAAGGGAAGAGGGTTCGTGGGCTCTAGATCTTGCACTAGTGACTCATGAACCCTTTCTTTTCCCTTGTCTTCTGCTCGTCTTCTTTTTGGTCTGGGTACTTGCGGCGAATTCAAATCGATTGCAGGTCTCTTTGCTAGCAGCTCGAGGCAATGTGGGGAATCCTTGAGGAGCATCCTCAAAATTTTGATGTTGATGAAGCCATGGACTTCTGGCAGGGCTCCTCATCAATGCCTACACTTACAGTTAGGCATAAACTTGAGACGATCCACGGAAGAAGTACTGCCCCCGTATATTCCCCACCAATGCTCTGATCTGCCCTGCGATCAACCGCCCCACGTCGATAGGAATGCTGGAAGTAATACAGTATATGGCCATTACCCGATCCCTTGATACGATTCTGTCGTGCGTTGTTGGGATCAGCCGCTTCTTGACCAGATAAACCCAGAGCCTTCCCTCCATTAGCAAAGACTTGGAGTCCAGGGTGCAGATGCCTTTAGGTGAGGCCGACCATCGTGTGCTCGGTTGCGCTAGTACCCTTAGCGTGTCTTCCATCAGTTCTTCTGTAGGATCATCAATAATCTTGTTCCTTGGTCCATCAGGGTTGTCCTTCATCTAATATAGCTCATTGATGTCCTTTGCGCTGAAGTGTATTGTTTCTCCCATAAAAGTCACCACATCCCTATTTCCGTGCAGACGCCCACGGTAGAAATCCCACACTACCTGAGGCACGATGATGGATGGGCACTGATAGAGCGTGTCCCACCCATGCTCCATAATGACGCTCGTGATGAGGTCATGTAGTGGGGTCGGTGCAGGGTAGAATCCCATCTCAATCAACATGTCATTGTTTTCTTTTCTTTTTGATGACCTGGCCGATGTGGGCTCGCTGCTTTCTGCTACATCCTTGCCTTTTTCCTGTGCAAAGCGGGCTGCTTACCTTTGTCTCTTTTCCCACTCCATGCGCTGTTCTTCTTTCTCGTATTCAGCGAGTTCCTTTCCCTTGCTCTTATATAAGCGTTTCTTGTTAGCTTCGCGCTTTCTCCTCTTCTCCTCTAGAAACAGTCTCTCGTCTTCTTCCTTCTTTCTTCTTCTTCTTCTTCTCTCTCTTCTCTCTCAAACTCTTTTTCAAACTACTTAGAGGCCAGAAATAGGCACTGTTCCTCCTCACGCTTCCGAATCTCTTCGAGTCTGGCAAGCTCATTGTTGCTTGGCATCTCTTCAAACTCCAATCTTTTTCTTCTATTCCTTCTGCGATTATGAGCTTACCCCTCCCTATCTTTTCTTTCTTCTCTTCTCCTTTTCTTTTTCTCTCCTCCTCTTTAAAAGCTAAAATCAAACTTTGAGGGTCGATGTTGGACCCTTGCAACGCATTTTCCCTGCGATGCCACATTAGGGGGGTTCCCTCTGTTTCTTCTCCTTCATCTGTCGCAACCAATTGTGTTGCTACCGGTTGCGGTGGTTTCAACAGCTACACCGTTTCTCCCCTATCCTCCCTTATGGAGGTTGATTCTCCATCCTTCTCAGGGCTCACAGCCCTCTGCCTTGCATCTTCTTCTTCTCTTAGGCACCTCTTTTCACGACGGCGCAATTTTCTCTCCTCTTTCTCCTTCTTCTTCCTCTCCTTCTTGGCCTCTTCGTCTTCATCATCATCCTTTTGCTCTTTGTTCTTTCTTGTCTTGTGATGATGTGAAGACTTCGCCTCTCCAGCCTTCTTTCCCTTGCTCTTCTTCTTCTTCTTATCTTTCTTCTCAGCCTCTGTTGTCTGCTTCTTATCTTCCTTTTCGGCCTCTGCTGGCTGCGCACCCCCTGCAACCTCCTCCATCGCAATGTCAGGGGTCACCAATGCAACCTCCACTTCCTTGGCCTTTTCGACTGCAATCTCTTCTTCTTCTCTTTCCTTGATCGCAAGTTCCTCATCTTTTTTCTTCTTGGAGATTCTTCATAATTTTCTGCAATAAAAGTCGCCTCCTGAGTCTCCGGGACCAGGACATCATTCTCCTTTTCTTCTTCTTCAACCACCACTTCTTCCACCACCACTACTCCATCCTTTACTGTTTCATCTGCCACTACTGCCGCCTCTTCCTCTGTAGGCAGTGGTTGGTTTACAACCCCTGCCTCGGGTAGTCCTTCTTCTTGCTCCAAAGTACTGAGGATGTTGCCAAACACATCCATATCATCTCGTCTCTTCCTTTCGCTTTTAGTGGAGACGGAGGATGTATGCATGCTCTCGGTGCTTCTTCCTCTCTTAAACATAGGAGGCCTGACGGCCAAAGGGTTTCTCTGGGTTCTTCCGATGAGTCTGGATATAGTAGGGGCTTGGGCAGCAAGACAGCGACTGGCAGCCAGGAATGCTACCTCTCGCATGGCTGCTTGGTCAGGGGTGGAAGGTGAAACTGATTGTTTGGGTTTGGTCAGCCATGGAATCGAGCTTAGAAAGGTCTGATGAGAATTCGAGTTTCGAGGGAGAAAGAATGATTCAGAATGCAAAACACTAGGGTTTTTTAGTATGCCAACATAGGGTAAATGATTTCCAATGAAGGGGGAGGCTGTATTTATTGGTTGGGTCGTGGTGGGGCCCACGCGATTTTCACGACGACTAGCCTCGAGCAGTTCAACAGGCGCGTCGTTCCACCTCCCTTATTTATGGATTTTCAGATAAAGCGTCCTTTCGTCTGCCAAGTCATAAATGCTTAAGGATACGAATGGATTGGACTTCTTCCCACATTGCCAAACGACTTTTTCTTTGATATTTTATTTGAATGGACGCATGATAAAGCATAACGCATTGTGTTCACTAATGCAACTGTATCTTTGCAAAGGATGGGCAACAGTGCATATATCCCCGCAACACACCCCTTAGCCAATGCATTTCTGGAGGATACCTCAACATAGTGCATTTGGCTAAGGATGGGAAAAGGACACATGCGAGCACAACACACCCCTCAACTCAACACAGTTGAGTTAGGTGAACGCAATGCATTCCTAGTTGGTTTGTGATGCGTCCATTGTCGTCTTGCTTTCTTGTTGTTAATTGTTTTATTCTTTTTATTTTACATTTTTCATCAGCGCAATTGCTGAGACTTGCGGCGATACATTTTCCTTTATTACTCAATCATTCACAATTTAAAGCACATGCACTGATTACAAAAAGTCAAAAACTTAAAGACAGGACCAAATTAAATGCACAGAAGTAAATGGAGAAATAAATTCATAAAGTCAAAATTTGAATTAAATGAAGCATTTAAGACAGAATTCAGAATTTAAAGAGACGGGAATTCAATAAAGCAGTTTTAAACATAGTATCAAGATATGAACCAAAAATTACGTTGTCTTTGGTGACGCAATCCACATCACCGTAGGTGGTCAGGCTTGCTTGGTCAATGTCTTTAAGGACATTGCTCCTTCCCTGTAGATCTCGGGGTTTCTAAATTGCTGGGCAGTGTTCCAGGTGTTCAATTTCCTAGCTTAGAGGCCAGCTGGCCCACTTGGATCTCTAGATTCCTTATAGAGGACGCTTGTTCTTGCATCACTACATCATTCTTGTCCATATATTACTTCAGCAGCGTCTCTAGCGAGCCTGCCGAGGTGTTAGATGATGATGATGGTTGCTAGTTATGCGGTCTTGATAGCCCCTGATTGTGGTGAAACAGAGGATTTTCTCTACTACCCCCTTGATGGTTCATTGGCCCCCCTAGGCTGGGATTGCCACCCTAACCGAAGATAGGATGGTTCCTCCAGCCTGGATTGTAGGTGTTGCTGAAGGGGTTGTTCTGCATAGCACACACTTGCTGAAGATTCAATGGGCATCCATCAGCTCCGTGAGTGCCACACCCCCTCCCTAGTCTTAGCCCCCAAGACCTGGAAGGGAGTGTGAGGATACACCAATAGTATTCCAAGATAATATTTCAATTTAACATCCCCCCTATCTATTAAGACTCTAACATGTTTACAATAATCTATCTAACATTCATACACATAGTTCAATTTCCTATATTCTTTATTACATGATCTGAGCCATGCCCTGAGAATTTACCAAGTCCTGGTGTGTTGGTGGTTAGTAGACTCCTTTCTGAACGCTCCGCTTTGTCATAGCAATTTCACAAACAATATCAGGGCAACAACATAACATCATAAGCATGCATTTGGCACTTACATATTACTTATCCACATATCAACGCATAAACCTAAGTAAACACTCACCGTTAGCAAGATTTTCCACTAAAATCACCTTGAGAATACTTTCCTGAGAATTCCTCCATATCCATGGAAATTCCTCAATTAATATTTGTTATATTAATAAATAATGTCAAACTAGCCAAAATACTATTATATAATGAAAACACCAGCTTACCCTACTCCAATTTAGCCAAAATACCAAAATTAGCCTCTTTAAAGGTTATTTGGATCATGGTAGGCAACTGGGCGTTGGGCAGTAGGCAGGGTAGGCGTGCTGCGCCGCATAGAGGACTGGTGCATTTGGGCATGTGTTGCGCTGGGCGTGCGTTGAGTCGAGCGTGTGCTGGGTGTGCGTTGCTTTGGGCGTGATGCGTCGCACGGGGAAGGCAGCTACAGTGGGCTAGTGCACAGCATGCGTCGAGCAAGGCACGCGCGGACAGGTGGACACAGCACTGCGTGCGCGCAAGGTGTGGGCTAGCTGTTTGTCCGGCTGATCAATGCCTCACCAACGCAGCCTTTGTTTCTTTTGATTTCAGCTTGCTAGCCAAAATCTCCTTTTTTGCATGAAATCTCCTTCACCCACCTTCTGCTTGGGGTGATAAGACTTCAATTGTATGAAATCTCCTTTGTCCACCTCCTACTAGAATTTTGTGTGATCCTCCTTTTGCCACCTAAATCACTTAAATACTTAACATATTTCTCTATTTAAATTGTCTAAGACTTATGCTCGTATATCATTGGCATTTTCCCTTGAAGTTTTCCATCAATTAGCCTTACCTTTGATCCTCAACGCATAGCAACTCACCCTTCCTTCATCAAAGTCCTACTTAGCCAACGCATGAGTTGGCCATCACCAATGCATAGGGTGGCCCCTCACCCTCGACGCATGGCTTGCTAGGTGTGCTTACTCGACCTACTATGCATGGACGCATAGTGCTGAACATCGACGCACGTTGTGCTGCCTAGGCGCTTGCGCGCTTGGCCGCATAGGCGTGCTCGGCCGTATAGGCACTCTCGGCCGCATGAGCATGCGCTCGACATACACCATCGACGCATGGCTGCGTGCTTGGCACATGGTCTGTGCACTTGGCTTCAACGCATGGCCTGCACGCCTAGCATGCTTACTCGATGCATACCTCCTGCTCGTGTCCCCATGGCTCATGTATGCACTTGCATTGGTTGTATGCAACCCTTAGCCATTTTTCAAGTCTTATTGCTTCCATCCTCCATGCCTTCATGCGTCCAACATGTTTTAAGTCCTTCATAGGCATTTGGATTTTTGGTCACCTTTTTGGATAATTTTAATGTTTTCCCTCCTTTTTTCCAATATCCTTTCTTAGGATTTTTCTTCTCTATTTAACCTCTTACTTTAGATTTAGTGTTAGGGTCTTACATCTACCATCCCCTTAAAATCATTTTGTCCTCGAAATTAAACAAAACTTAATTTACAAATGAACTTTTATTTAGTAATTTGCCTCATGCAGTTTTATTACACCACAACTTTCTATTCTAGTCTTCTAAAACTTTCTCTTTTGCTTTTCCCACTACCGACATATTGTCTTCCCTATCCTGAGTTAGTCCATATAGTTTCCCCAACGTCATTTTTCCTGTTTCCTCTTTTATTCCTCCTACAGTTCGTCCTCCTTCAACCTTCATTGATCTTCCCCCTGGGTTGTTTGGTGGTTGTACATTTCCAGTATTCATTAACTGGGACATTCTCGTTTAAAGTGTCCTGGTCTTCCACACTTAAAACACGTGTGTGATCGTTTTTGGGTTTGCTCCCAACATCTTCCCCAGTGATATTTATTACAGATTGGTGGTCTTTGGTTAACGCTCATCATTGATTCCTTTATTTGGCTCTCCCGTTAAGGGTCTGCTTTAGTGTTGGTAGCTCCTCTTCTTTTCCATCCACTTCTGCTTTCTACCCTGGGGGTAAAATTTCTTGGTTCTTCTCTTCGCCACCGACTCATTGACGAGTCTCTTTCTGGTCTTACTTCTTCCACCGTTAAACTTCTTTCTACTCTCATCGTGGCTTCTATTGGCTTTGAAAATTCTCCCCATTCTGTGGTAGCTATAACAGGAGTTCAAATCTCTTGTCTTAATCCTGTTTCAAACCTCCATCAGCGTTCCTTTTCATCCACCACTATGTTTAAAGCATACTTGAATAATTTCGTATATTTTAATTCATATTCTGCTACAGTCATGTTTCCCTGCATGAGCTGTAGGAATTCATCTTGTTTCATATCCCTGAATGATCGGGGATAGAATCTTTCGAAAAATGCTTTTCGTAATTTCTCCCAACATATTTTTCTTGATCACCCCTCCTATTCTTTAGTAGCTTCCAACAATCTTCTGCCTGTTTTTGTAGTAAGAATGTGGAATGACTTACCTTATGGTTTTCAGGACATCTCATCACTTTGAAACATTTTTCTATTTGATTCATCCATGCTTCTACATCTGCAGGATCCTTTTTTCCTTCAAAGTTTTTGGTTCCCAATGCCTTTAGTCGTTCTATCCCATATTTCTTCTCGGGATCAGGTTGTATATTTTCTAAGCTTGCTTGAAATCTTTGGGTGAATTTATCAATTTGTTCTTCCTCTTTGGATTTTTCTTTTGGGTGGCTTGAGCACTTTCACTATCATTCCCAGAGGGTTGCCTAGTTCTACGTTTTCCACTTCTCAGCATTTTGTCTACAACCATTCACATATAAATTAGACATATGTTATCAACATACTATTTTAATTTATGAACATTGTTGCTATTTACATTAATAGTTTCTTCCAGTCTAAATAGTTATTTGTTTACTCGTTCTCCGATAGTCGTAAGTTTTCAAAGTTAAGACGCATCCTCTCGTTTCTCCATACACACCTCTCTTGCACATGTCCTATTTCCTTACAGAAAATACAAAATTTATAGGATTCCCGTTGTTAGAGTCAGTTGTTCCTCGAATTCGATCACGATACATCGAGGAATATCCTTCTTTCCTGCATGCGCCCATTCTTGGTCCACCGTTAGTTCAGACAGTATGTTGTTACTTCTTGAACTCGAACCTCCGGCCAGTTCTCGTTGATATTTTTCCTGGATCTCCCTTGTTTTTCTCTGAAAAGTATAACAATTTTTGTGGATATGGCCAAACTTGCCACACCCCATAGCAAATTCCGGTCACTTTCAGACACAGACCGTTATGATTTTTATCACACTAAGGACATCCCATGTTAGTTTGGGATTCCACCAAGTTTTCATTGTTCAAGGTAATAGGATATTCAGTATTATTATTCACACTATTCTCAGATCTTTCAGGGTTTTCCCCTGGGTTAGCGCTGTGGTCTCCAGTTCACATTCCGGAGTCATTCCACCACCAGTCTTCTCTGCTCGGATTCATTTCCTACAGTGGACATTATTCAGGTTATTACTTACTAATTTCTTTATTTTCACTTCCCTTTTCTTATGTTTCCCTATGTCCACTTATTATTCCTCATTTCTTTCTCCTAACCTTTCCTAATTCTACTTTAGGTTTTTCCTAATATATTTCATTATATTTATTCCTTTTTAGGTTTTGACCTGGCCTAGTTTTTAATATAATTTGGCTTCCCTACCTTAGGTAAGCCTTTTCCTAATGCCGCTTTGGCTTTAACCTATCCCCTTTTCCTTTACTTTTCCTAGATTCTATTTATACTTATGCTAGACTCAACTTTTTCCCAGGTTTTACGTAAACCTTTGCGCTGATACCAAGTTGTCACACACCCTCCCTAGCCTTAGCCCCCAAGACCTGGAAGGGAGCGTGAGGATACACCAGTAGTATTCCAAGATAATATTTCAATTTAACATTTCCCCCCTTATCTATTAAGACTTTAACATGTTTACAATAATCTATCTAACTTTCATACACATAGTTCAATTTCCTAAATTCTTTATTACATGATCCGAGTCGTGCCTTGAGAATTTACCAATTCCTGGTGTGTTGGTGGTGGTTAGTAGACTCATTCCTGAACGCTCAGCTTCGCTACCTGGGGGGGGAGGGGGAGGGGGGATATAATAAAACATTTGGAAGAGTGTGAGCTACTAAGCCCAGTGAGTGGTTCTTTTAGAATAATAATCACTTTGCAAAACATATTTTTGGGAAATCAATCACATAATCACAATTCCAGTATAATTTATGCATGATCATGTGTACATTCATTCAATTATCAACCTTCAGTTCCATGCTATACGTGGCATGCTCATATCATGAACACATTACCAATCATAACAACTTTTTATGGAAACTTTCCTATAACCCACTTTTCCCACCAATGTGCATATCGACAATTCTTTTCCCACTAACCATGCTCAGGTAACTTGACTATATTTCCCACCAATCGTCACCGACTATTATTTCCCGCCGACCGAGGCCAACTATATTTTCCCGCCAAGCACCTTTTATTAAGCATGCTAACTTATGTAATCTGGGTATAATCTCAGTTTCCATAGCAAGTTCACAAACAATATCATGGCAACAACATAACATCATAAGCATGCATTTCGCACTTACATATGCATTTATCCACATATCAACGCATAAAACTAAGTAAACACTCACCGTTAGCAAGTTTTTCCACTAAAATCACCTTGAGAATACTTTTCTGAGAATTCCTCCATATCAAAGGAAATTCCTCAATTAATATAATGAAAACACCAGCTTACCCTACTCCAATTTAGCCATAATACCAAAATTAGCCTCTTTAGAGGTTATTTGGACAGTGGTAGACAACTGGGCATTGGGCAGTAGGTAGGGTGGGCGTGCTGTGTAGCATAGGGGACTGGCGCGTTTGGCGTTCGTTGCGCTGGGCATGCGTTGAGTTGGGCGTGCACTGGGTGTGCGTTGCGTTGGGCATGATGCGTCACACAGGGAAGGCGGCTGCACTGGGCTAGCGCGCGGGATGTTTCGAGTGAGGCGCGCGCGGACAGGCAAACGCAGTGCTGCATGCGCACAGGGTGGTGGGCTGGCTGTGGCATCCCAGCTGCACTCAATGCCTCACCAATGCCAACCTTTGTTTCTTTTGATTTCCTTCAATCAAACTACTTGGGATTTCATTTTGGAGATCATTTTTTTCCAGATAGAGATTTTCGTGATCGGAGAAGGGAAATTACGTGAACCTTGTGGTTCAAGGGTGAGTATTTTCTTTTCCCTAATTCCTTCCTTCAAAGTAGGTTGTTGATCTCTTTTTAAATGCATAATTTTTGTTCTATAAATTTGGACATTCTGTACAAATATAAATTGGGACGATCCTTTTCGCTGGTGGAACTTTTACCGTTCCTTCACACATTCAAGGAGCATAAACCGTGCAGTAAAGAATAGTGTTAAACGAAGCTTTCCACGAAACTACTTAAACCTTCACAGGTTACTGAAGACGCTAGTCATCGACAAGAGTTGTTGATGTCGCGTTCATTTAGTCTACCTCCGATCGTTGAGGAAAACCTCGACGTAATGGGAGATACGAAACCCAAACTATTCATTTATGGGTTTAAAAAAAACCTTTGATTCGTCATATTAGATGGCAACATAGGACCCATTGTCCAATAAACAGGCAATGGAGTATGTGGACAAGATGAATGGGTCAAAGCCATGGATCTCGAAATAGAGTTTATGTACTTCATTCAGTCCAGATCTTGAGATCAATCTGATAGGGTTATAACCTAGTGCAAGGGACTCAAAGAGGAAAAGAGGTGGCAGAGCTGGCTATGGAATCTAGTGGTTAGCATAAGGCGGTTTAACCAGGTTGAGGGAGTTGACTATGATAAAACTTTCTTAATTGTTGTCAGGGTAAAGTCTATCTAGATACTCCTACCTTTGCTGCAGGACTTATGAAGATTTTGGCAAATGGACGTTCAAGATTACCTTTCTGAATGGTAATCTTGAGGAGAACCATATATGCAACAACCAGAGGGAATTCATTTCCCAAGGTTAAGAGTAAAAGGTTTGCAAGCTTAATTGGTCCATTTATAGACTGAAATGGACTATCTCGGATCTTTAGAATATAAGATTTGATATGCCAATCAAATAATGTTTTGATCAAAATGTTTGATGAGTTTTATTTTTACAAATAAAAACATCACAGTTCGGTAGTTTTTTCTAGTATGGTACGTAGACGATATCCTACTTATTGGGAATGATGTTAGGTCTGTTGAATCATGTAAAAGCAGTGTTAGTGGCCCGATTCCAAATGAAGGATTTGGAGAGGCGCAGTTTGTTCAAGGATCTAAATCTTTTAAGATCGTAAGGAATAAAACACTTAGCCCTTGTTCTAGGTAATCATATATCGACAAGATGCTTATCAAATATTGTGATGTAGAATGTCCAGGAGAGTTTTAATACCTTTAGGCATTAGGAATTATCTTGTCTAAGGAACGTTCCTAAGAACCACCTCAAGAATTAAAAGAGATGAGACAGATCCCCTATGCATCGACTGTTGGCAAACCTGATGTATGGCAATGTTATGTACTAGGACCTGACATTTGCTATGCAATAAGAGATAGTAAGTACGATATCAGTCACAATTCAGATTAGATTACTGGATAGCAGTTAAAACCATCCTCAAGTATATTTTCATGAGAAAAGATACCACATCTTGTGTATGGTCTAAGGATTTGATCCTTACAGGATACATTGAACCTCTGATTTTCAGGACTTAATAGGGATTCTAGGAAATCCATTTCGGAGACAAGTATTCACTCTTAACCAGAGGAGTTGTAGTTTAGAGGAGCAACAAAAGCAAGGTTTACATAGCTGACTCTACCATTAGATGTCGTAGTATGTAGCAACTTGGGAAGCTGTCCAGGAGGCTGTTGGGCTTAGAATTTTTTTGTTTGATAGTGTAAGTTGTTCAGACTAATTCAAGCTCATCACCCTTTTATTTGAATTAATAGTGTGTTGTGGCAAATTCTAGGGAAGTCTAAACACAAGCATCTAAAGCACAATAATGCGGTCTCATCTGGAAATCTGTGCGTTGAAAGGATGTGACCATCAACGGAAGAACCACTCAGAAGCACAATGTTGCTGAACCATTTACAAAGGCTCTTACGGCTAAAGTGTTCAAGGGTCACTTAGAAATTCTGGGCTATGAGACAGGTCCTCATCTAGTCTGGGCAAGTGGGAGATTTTTACTGGGTACATATTGTATGCCCTAGTTCTTGTTTTTGTGTATTCACACTT
Source organism: Benincasa hispida (assembly GCF_009727055.1). Taxonomy (NCBI): domain Eukaryota; kingdom Viridiplantae; phylum Streptophyta; class Magnoliopsida; order Cucurbitales; family Cucurbitaceae; genus Benincasa; species Benincasa hispida. The sequence continues at coordinate 24,878,361 of NC_052359.1, read as the reverse complement.
TGTAGTTTTTTTTACTTTTGTATTTGTACATCTCACAGCTAGGATAAGTGAAAGATTGTTCGGGTTGATGCCTTAAAATCCATGGTCTATGTAGTTTATGGACGTATCATGTACAGACATATTATTTATCTAATAATAATATGTTGTATCTTATTGTGACCAAGGTTAGTTGCCATTGACCAAAAAACTAATAAAACTAAGATATAACTTAAAATTTGTATTGTGAAGATTATATAGGTAGATTGTTTAAGTGATAGCCTGAACGATCTATGAGATGGATAGAGCTAAGGTACCTTATCTTAGTGAATATATTCAAGTTAGTTATTTTATATATGTTATTAAAAATACAAAATTTAAAAATTGGAATTTATTTTAAATTAAAAAAATGGTGCGCGAGTTTTTCTTTTTAATAATAACTCCCTCAATCCCTCTTTGAATCTCTTAAGACGGCTGAGAACATAGAGAGAATTATAAATGTCTGCCATCTCTTCAATCTTTAGGCTCTCCCAATTTTGTGCTGAAAAAAAAACGTTGTAAAAAATCTTTCAGACTAATCTCCTATGGAAGTGACCATAGTCTGAGGAAAACCATTGATTCCGGATTTAGTGGCAAGAGGGAACGGTATATAATAATGCAGAAACGCATTGATAATGAAAAACGAAAGTCAAGATCAGATAAGAAGCCCACATCTCTCTATTGATTCTTCCATTCTAGAGAATAGAATCGGGACTTCTTGTGGTGGTGTCTCCTGCTGCTGTGTTTGAAGGTTGTTGGTGTCGAGTTCCCGAGATTGAGAATGGTGAGTTCGTTGTTGTGAAACGAGAGGATGCGCGAAAGATATGGTTTCTTCAAAATGTATGTTCGTAAATCTCCCTATTTCCTCTAATGAAATTCACAGTAATAAAGCACGCAATTATCATTGTTTCCATACCTTGTAATTTCTATGTTCTATTAAGAACCAAACTGGGAGACACTAAATGGTCATTCTATTTGCTTCCGTTTCAGTCCGGTATTCCAAACCCTTCAAATTGAAGTTTTTCATTCTTCATTAGAGAAAAATGATGATACCATGCCAAAATGAAATCATTTGAAATTCATAAACTTATTTCTCGAACTAAAAGGCGATGATTTGTTATTCGTTCATATTTAAACTTTCAATTTACTTATTGTTCATTAACAAATATATTTGAGAAATCATATAAATTCATAGTATCTTGGAAGTTAACATTTTAAAACAACTATTGATTTAGTAGATTTGTTTCCAACATAACAGAATATCTGGGCTTATACAGTCAAATTATTTAAATTATGGTCTTATAATTAAGTAAATTCATTGAGGTCATCTATATTAAAAAATGTAACGGGTTGAATGGGGAATTATGGAAGAAGAACATATGTGAAAGAAAGTGATAGGGTTAAGGAGGGTAGTGTTTAGCAATGTGACGATTTAATTTTAAGATTAGATAAGATAGTAGTAGTGCAGGAATTTGACTTCAAACTTCAAAGAGCGTTAACACTATGGAAGACTTGGAAACACCATTCATTATCGTTATGGTTTCAAATTCAATTGCTTCCATTCGATGATTCTCTATATGAAATTATAAGAAGCTTTTTAATTTCAAATTTGTCAAATTAAAGAAAACTTCTCTCAATTGATAAATTATTTTAGTATATTAAAATTTTGTCATTTTGGTAGCAACACAACTATTAGAGTGATACGACTGTTTGGAGGTTTTCAATCATAACAAAGATTTATAACATTTGTTTTATTTTTAAAATTTAAATTTGAGCAGTGTTAGTTGTTGGTTAGTTCGTTGAAATTGGTATAATATATATTATTATTTTCAATTAGATCTTTATTAGATTGTATAGTTTCGAATTGTATCCAAAATCTTAGATTTCTTATTTTAACTTGTTTGAACAAAAAAAAATTAATCTATTTTCCATGTGCTTAAATTATTTTTTTATTCATCGGTGTTAGGAGAACTATCCAGGAGGCAAGTAACAACAATGAACAACAAAATCAATTTTTGATAGATTTCAAAAAATAGATCTAAAACAAAGGTTATTAGTACAATGCATCTCTGTAACTTATTTAGTTTGAGAACATTAAATCTTTTATTGGAATTACACAAAGCATGGCTTTAGGACCAAAGATGCCAATAATTCATCAAAAGAAATACTATTAGTTTATCATAGGTTAGGAAATGCACTTGTATGGTTATTTCCATCACTTAATCAATTTACATGTAAAAAAAATTTACAATTTATAACTCCCATGAGAAGTATATGTTACCACCAAAAGTTGTGTTCAAAATATCGCCAAAGATTTCTCAAAATTAGGGATATCATGTAAGGTTGGTTGGGTTTATTAAAAAGACTTTTTTAGACCCATACTCAAATTGTTACAGAATTTGTAAATTTTGTTTCAACTTATTTGCGGTTGGTTGGTTAATGTGAAATCATTTATTTAAAATTTTAATTATAAAAAAGAAGTAAAATGTAAATATGTAAAAATCGTAATTTAATTATTTTTCATTTATATTAAATTAAAAGATTAATGACTCAATTTCAATTTATATAATGAAAATTGTTTCTTAAAGCTGCAAAATAACTCTTTAAGAGTTGTTGAAGAACAAATTATGTCAAAAATATTAAATCTAAATAAAATTTAAAACAATTATATGTATAAATAATTGTGTAATAAGTAAATAAAAAATTATATTTTTAAAGCTAATAATAAATTCGGGTGGTTTGGGTTATATTTAGGTGAACTCATGAAACTAACCAAACCCATAGAAATTTTCATTTATTTGAAACTCAACCCAACCCAAAATGAGTTGATCGGGTTTTTCGGCATCATCCGAATTTTTGGAACACTCCTACCTCAAATACATACAACTCATTTTATATTGGTGTGACATTAACATAAGATACATATAGTTTGACTATTAACTATTTTATTAGGTTTAATTCTTTATGTCAGATACTTTATCGGTTTAAACCTAATAAAATTTATATTAATCTATTATCGAAATTTCACACAACCGCACGTGTTTTATAGCTGGTTTACAAAACTAGTCGTCTGTTGTTTCAAAAAGGAGGAAAATTTTGTTTGGGCCGAGGTCAAAACAGCCAAGCCAGGCTTCGGTTTGCGGAATTGGGCTTGCCTTTAGCAAAAAAAAAAAAAAAATAGAAAAGTAAAAGAAGAAAAAGCCCACAAACAGTGGAAGAAAGTCTTCGCTTCCTCACTCGCTGTCCTATTTGAAATTTCTCAAAATCCAAAGCGTTTTCTTCTCTCTCTTCTGCACCAGTTTCGGAGCTCGAACTTTCTTCCTCCAACCCAGCGGCCAGAGAAAAGCAGCCATTTCTGTCACATTATCAATCTCCTCCGTCACCGTTTCTTTCCCCTCTATTCTCAAAGGTGGACGCCTTTCCACATTCTCTTCTTCTCTGTCTTTTGATTTGCAAGTTTTCGTCCTCCTCCGTTACATCTGCGTCTTGATTTGATCCCTGTTTCTTGCTTTTCATTATTGTGTGTGTTCTATGGAGTATCGTATCGATATTCAGTGTTGTCTATTAATATCTACTCGTTATGAGGTTATCAAGAATTACAATATTTTATTTTGTTATAATTAGTTGGAATTCTTGTCTTGTCTTAATGTTTGGATTGTTG
>NC_052359.1:24834486-24874660 GCF_009727055.1 Benincasa hispida | reverse complement strand
TTCCCTTAGCCAATGGCATGAGTTTGGCCATCACCAACGCATAGGGTGGCCGCTAACCCTCGACACATGGCTTTGCTAGGTGGCTTGCTCGGACTACTATTGCATGGACGCATGTGTGTGACCATTTGATGCATGGTGTTGCTGCCTAGGTGCTTGCGCGCTTGGCCGCATAGGCATGCTCGGCCCTATAGGCATTCTTGGCCGCATGGGCTTACCTCACCGCATGGGCGTACGCTTGGCATAGCGCATTGACGCATGGCTACTTGGCAGACTCGACAGCGCTTCGACGCATAGGATGGCTTACCCGCTTGCCCGTTCGATGCATAAGCAGGGCGCTCAGCATACACAATCGACGCATAATCTGTGTGCTCGACATACACCATCGACGCATGGGCTACTTGCTCGGCATACACCATTGACGCATGGCTGCGTGCTTGGCGCATGGCTTATGCGCTTGGCTTCAACGCATTGCCTGCGTGCCTAGCATGCTTACTCGACGCATACCTCCTGCCTGTGTTCCCATGGCTCATGTATACCCTTGCGTTGGTTGTATGCAACCCTTAGCCATTTTTCAAGTCTTCTTGCTTCCATCCTACATGCCTTCATAGTCCAACATGTTGTAAGCTCTTCATAAGCGTTTGGATTTTTGGTCACCTTTTTGGATAATTTTGATGTTTTCCCTCCTTTGCTCCAATATCCTTTATTAGGATTTTTCTTCTCTATTTAACCTCCTACTTTAGATTTAGTGTTAGAGTCTTACATTTACCACCCCCTTAAAATAATTTCATCCTCGAAATTAACCGAAACTTAATTTACTACAGAACTTTTATTTAGTAATTTTCCTTATACAGTTTATTACACCACAACTTTCTATTCTAGTCTTCTAAAACTTTCTCTTTCCCTTTTCCCAACACCGACATATTGTCTTCCCTATCCTTAGTTAGTCCATATAGTTTCCCCAATGTCATTTTTCTTATTTCCTCTTTTCTTCCTTCTACAGCTCGTCCTCCTTCAACCACCGTTGATCTTCCTCCTGGGTTTTTTGGTGGTTGTACATTTCCAGTATCCATTAACTGGGACATTCTCGTTTAAAGTGTCCTGGTCCGCCACACTTAAAACACGTGTGTGATCGTTCTTGGGTTTGCTCAAAACATCTTCCCCAGTGATATTTATTATAGATCAGGCATCGTGGTCTTTGGTTAACGCTCATCGTTGATTCCTTTATTTGGCTCTCCCATTCAGGGTCTGCTTTAGTGTTGGTAACTCTTCTTCTTTTCCATCCACTTCTGCTTTCTACCCTAGGGGTAAAATTTCTTGGTTCTTCTCTCCGCCATCGACTCATTGACGAGTCTATTTCTGATCTTACTTCTTCGGCCATTAAACTTCTTTCTACTCTCATCACGACTTCTATTAGCTTTGAAAATTCTCCCCATTCCGCGGTTGTTGTAACAGAAGTTCGAATCTCTTGTCTTAATCCTATTTCAAACCTCCGTCAGCGTACCTTTTCATCCACCACTATGTTTAAAGCATATAATTCCGTATACTTTAATTCATATTCTACTACAGTCATGTTTCCCTACATGAGCTGTAGGAATTCATCTTGTTTCATATCCCTGAATGATCGGGGATAGAATCTTTCGAAAAATGCTTTTCGTAATTTCTCCCAACATATTTTTCTTGATCACCCCTCCTATTCTTTAGTAGCTTCCACCAATCTTCTGCCTGTCTTTGCAGTAAGAATGTGGCAAGACTTACCTTACGGTTTTCAGGATATCTCATCACTTCGAAACATTTTTCTATTTGATTCATCCATGCTTCTAAATCTGCAGGATCCTTTGTTCATTCAAAGTTTGTGGCTCCCAATGCCTTTAATCGTTCTATCCCATATTTCTTCTCGGGATCAGGTTGTATATTTCTAAGCTTGCTTGAAGTCTTTGGGTGAATTTATCCATTTGTTCTTCCTCTTTGGATTTTTCTTTTGGGTGGCTTGAGCACTTTCACTTTCATTCCCAGAGGGTTGCCTAGTTCTACATTTTCCACTTCTCAGCATTTTGTCACCATTCACATATAAATTAGACATATGTTATCAACATACTATTTTAATTTATGAACATTGTTATTATTTACATTAATAGTTTCTTCCAGTCTACATAGTTATTTCTTTTCTCGTTCTCCGATAGTCGTAAGTTTTCAAAGTTAAGACGCATCCTCTCGTTTCTCTATACACGCCTCTCTTGCACATGTCCTATCTCTATACATCCTCTTGTTTACTCGTTCTCCAATAGTCGTAAGTTTTCAAAGTTAATATGCATCCGCAGGAAAATTCGCGCACAAAAGTTGGGGCCTAGAGCAGCCCCGCCGGGCCCGATAGCCATTTAAGGCACCAAAAAACTCTATTCACAAATCCGTTTGCGCGCACGACTTTTTTTTTCATCATACTTAACCCCTGGGTCCGTTTTCGCATTTTCTCTCGTCGGAAAGTTCGCGCACAAAAATTGGGCCCCGGGGTAGCCCCACTGGGACTGATAGCCATTTGGGGCACCAAATGATCTTCGTTCGCAAAATCGTCTGCATGCATGGATTTTTTTGCGTTTTCACCGCCGGAAAGTTCGGGCACAAAAATTTGGCCCTGAGGCAGCCCCGCTGGGCCTAATAGCCATTTAGAGCAATAAATGAGCTTCGTTCGTAGAACCATATGCATGCATGGATTTTTTTCATCGTTCTTAACCTCTAGGTCTGTTTCCGCATTTTTTTCCCGCTGGAAAATTCACGCACAAAAATTTGTCCCTAGGGCAGCCCCACTGGGCCCGATAGCCATTTGGGGCACCAAATGAGCTTCGTTTACAAAATCGCCTGTGCATAAGGCTTTCTTTCATCATTCTTAACCCCTGGGTCCGTTTTCGCTTGCCGAAAAGTTCGCACACAAAAATTGGGACTCGAGGTAGCCTTACCGGGCTCGATAGCCATTTAGGACACCAAATAGCTTCGTTCGCAAAACCATCTGTGTGCACGAATTTTTTTCCATACGTTTCTTAACCCCTAGGTCCATTTTTCGAATTTTTGCACTTCCTGAAAATTCGTGCACAAAAGTTTGGGGCTCGAGGTAGCCCCGCCGAGCCCGATTAGCCATTTAAAGGCATCAAATAAGCTCGTTCACAAAACCATCTGCGTGGCATAACTTTTTTTTCATCGTACTTTAAAACTCCTAGTTCGTTTTTTACGTTTCCCCAGCTGAAAAATTCGCGCACAAAAAGTTGGGGAACTGGGGCAGGGCCCACTGGGCCCGGATTTAGCCCATTTAAGCGCACCAAATAAAGCTTTCGTTTCGCAAAAACTGGTCTGCGCGCACGACTTTGTTTTCATCGTACTTAAACCCTTGGGTTGTTTTCGTGGTTTTTCCACCCACCGAAAAATTTGCGTTGCGACCCGCAGGCAAGCCCCTGGGCCGATTTAAGCCATTTAAGGCACCAAATTAGGCTCCGTATCGTTAAAAACCGTCGGCCCGCACGACTTTTTCATCGTACTTAACCCATTGGGTGTCCGTTTTCGCGTTTTCCCTTGCCGAAAAGTTCGCGCACAAAAACTGGGCCCCGGGCAGCCCCGAGAGGACGATTGCCATTTTGGGGCAAACCAAATGAGCTTTATTTCGCAAAACCGTCTTACGCCGCACGAACTTTTCTTCATCGTTCTTAACCCCAAGCGTCCATTATCTTCGTTTTTTTGCCGTCGGAAAGTTCGAGCACAAAAAATTTGGCTACGAGGTAGCCTCACCGGGTCGATAAGCCATTTAGGGCAAACCAAATGAGCTTCGTTATCAAAACCACCAACGCGCATTGGCTTCTTTTATCGTTCTTAACCCCAAGGTTCGTTTGCCTCATTTTCTTCTCCGCTGGAAAATCTTGCAACAACAAAAATTTTGTTCCTCAGGGGCAGCCTCGTCAGCCCGATAGCCATTGGAGCAGTAATGAGCTCTGTTTTCACCAAAAACTCGATCTACCACGCACAACTATTTTCTTCATCGTTCTTAATCCAGCGGTCCGTCTTCTTTGCGGCTTTTCGCCCGTCGGAAAAGTTTCACGGCACAAAAAATTGGAACTCGAGGGCAGCCCTACGAGGCCTTGGATAAGCCATTTGGTAGGCACCCAAATGAGCTTCGTTCGCAAAAACCATTTCCACGCATGACTTTCTTCCCATCATTCTAACTCTAGTCTGTTCGCATTTTTGCCATCGGAAAGTTCACGCACAAAAATTGGGACTCGAGGCAGCCCTACGAGGCACCAAATAAGCTCCGTTTGCAAAATCGTCTTTGTGCACGACTTTTTTTTCATCGTACTTAACCCCTGGGTCCGTTTTCGCGTTTTCCTCCATCGAAAAATTCGCACACAAAAGTTATTGCCCGGGGCAGCCACGCCGGGCTCGATAGCCATTTAAGACACTAAATAAGCTTCGGTCGCAAAACCGTCTGCGCACAACTTTTTTTTCATCGTACTTAACCCCTGGGTCCATTTTCACGCTTTTCCCCGCTAGAAAGTTCGCACACAAAAATTGGGCCCCGGGGCAGCCCCGTCGGGATCGATAGCCATTTAAGGCACCAAATGAGCTTCGTTTGCAAAACCGTCTACGCACACGACTTTTCTTCATCATTCTTAACCCCAAGGTCCATTTTCGCATTTTCACCCCCAGAAAGTTCGCGCACAAAAAATTGGCCTCGAGGCAGCCCCGCCGGGACCAATAGCCATTTGGGGCACCAAATGAGCTTCGTTCGCAAAACCGTCTACACGCACAACTTTTCTTCATCGTTCTTAATCCCAAGGTCCATTTTCGCGTTTTCGCGGTCGGAAAGTTCGTGCACAAAAATTGGGCCCTGAGGGAGCCCCACTAGGCCCGATAGCCATTTAAGGCAACAAATGAGCTTCATTCGGAAAACCATCTGCGCGCATGGAATTTTTTCATCGTTCTTAACCCCTAGGTCTGTTTTCGCATTTTTTTCCCGCTGGAAAATTCGTGCACAAAAATTGGTCCTCGGGGCAGCCCTGCCAGGCCTGATTGCCATTTGGAGCACTAAATGAGCTCCGTTTGCAAAATCGTCTGCGTGCACGACTTTTTTTCATCGTTTTTATCCCCTGGGTCCGTTTTCACATTTTCGCCCATCAGAAAGTTAGCGCACAAAAATTGGCCCCATGGAAGCACGGCCGGGCCCGATAGCCTTTGGGCACCAAATCAGCTCGTTCGCAAAACCATCTGCGCGCACGGGGTTTTTTTATCGTTCTCAATGCTTGGTCCCTTTTTGCATTTTCGCCTGCCGGAAAGTTTGCGCAAAAAAATTGGCCCTAGGCAACCTCGTCGGGCCCGATAGCCATTAGAGGCACCAAATGAGCACCATTTGCAAACAGTCTTCGCCACGACTTTTTTTCATCGTTCTTAACCCCTGGGTTCGTTTTCCCGTTTTCCCGCCCGCAGGAAAGTTCACGCACAAAAATTGTGCCCAGGGTAGACCCGCTGGGCCCGATAGCCATTCGGGGCAACAAATGACTCCATTCACATAACCGTCTGCGCAACATAGCTTTTTTTCATTTTTCTTAACCCCTGGGTCCTTTTCGTTTTTTTGCCCTCCGGAAAGTTCGCGCATAAAATTTGCCTCGGGCACGCCCGTCGGGCTGATACCTATTGGGGCAACAAATGAGCTTCGTTCATAAAATCGTCTGCGTGCACAGACTTTTTTTTTCATCATTCTTAACCCCTGCCTTTTTCGTGTTTTGCCCACCGAAAAGTTCGCGTACAAAAAATTGTCCCGCGGGGAGCCCGGCAAGGCCGTAGCATTGGGGCACCCAAATGTGCTCTATTCGCAAAATCGTCTGCGCAAACGGCTTTTTTTTTTATCATTCTTACACCTTGGGTCCGTTTTTTCGTTTCACTCGTCGGAAAGTTCGCTGCACAAAAATTGGTCCCCGGGGGAGCCCTACGGTTCGTTAGCCATTTGGGCAAAAAAATGAGCTCCTTTCGCAAAAACTGTCTGCACGACACAGCTTTTTTATCGTCTTACCCTTAGGTCCTTTTTTGCATTTTCGCCAGCCGAAAAGTTCCTATATAAAAATTAGGCCCGGAGCAACCCTGCCGGGCCCATAGCATTTGGGGCATTAAATTCGCTCCATTCGCAAAACCCTTCTGCGCGCATCGCTTTTTTTCATCGTTCTTAACTCTGAGTCCATTTTCAGGTTTTGGCTCGTCGGAAAGTTTCGCGCACAAAATTGGGCCCTGAGCAGCCCGCTAGGCCGATAGCCATTTGGGGCACCAAATTAGCTCCTTAGCAAAAACCGTCTGCGTGAATGGCTTTTTTACATCGTTCTACACCCCTGGTTCCGTTTTCGCGTTTTCACCCACCGAAATGTTTGCGCACAAAATTGGGGCCCCAGGGCAACCCCGCTGGGCCGATAGCCATTTGGGGGACAAATGACCTCCGTTCGCAAATTCGTCTGCGCGCACACCTTTTTTTATCATTCTTAAGCCCTGGGTTCGTTTTCCCATTTTCCCCGCTGGAAAAGTTCGCGTAACAAAAATTGGCCCCAGGGAAGCCTGACGGGCCCGATAGCCATTTCGGGCCACCAAATAAGCTCCATTCGCAAAAACCTTCTATTGCACAATGGATTTTTTTCATCATTCTTAAGCCTTGGGTCTATTTTCCGCGCTTTCGCCCACAGGAAAGTTCGGAACACTAAAATTGGGCCACGGGGCAGCCCTCGCTGGACTCGATAGCCATTTGGGGCACCAAATGAGCTCCGTTCGCAAAAACCGTCTGCGCACCGATTTTTTTCATTCGTTCTTACCCTTGGGTCTGTTTTTTGCGTTTTCGCCCCCAGAAAGTTCACACACAAAAATTGGGTCTCGGGGCAGCCCTGTCGGCCTGATAGCCATTTGGGGCACCAAATGAGCTCCATTAGCAAGTTGTCTTCGTGCATGGTTTTTGTTCATCGTTCTTGACCCCTGGGTCTGTTTTCGCGTTTTGCCCACTGGAAGTTCGCGCACAAAAAATTGGGTTCCAGGGCAAGCCCCATCGGGCCTGATAGTCATTTGGGGAACCAAATGAGCTTCGCAAAAACTGTCTATGCGCACGGTTTTTTTCATTATTCTTAACACCTGGGTCCATTTTTGCACTTTTGCTTGTCGGAATGTTTTCGCACCAAAAATTGGGCCCCAGGGCAGTCCCAATGGGCTCAATAGCTATTTGGGGCACCAAATGAATTCCATTCGCAATCCATCTATGCGCAGGACTTTTTTTTTCATTCTTAACCCTGGGTCCGTTTTTCCCATTCGCCCGCCGAAAAGTTTGCGCACAAAAATTGGGCCCCAGGGAAGCCCGTCAGTCCCAATATCCATTTCGGCATCAAATGAAGCTCCATTCGCAAAATCGTCTGCGCACTTGGCTTTTTTCCATTGTTTTAACCCTGGGTCGTTTTCGTGCTTTCCACCTGCAGGAAAGTTTACAACACAAAAATTGGCCACGAGGCAGCCACTACCAGACCCGATAGCCATTTGGGACACCCAAATGAGCTCTGTTTGTAAAACTGTCTACACGCATGACTTTTTTTTTATCGTTCTTAGACCTTAGGGTTCGTTTTCGCATTTTCGCCCGTCAAAAAGTTCGCGCCAAAAATGGGGCCCCGGGGCAACCCCGTCGGGCCCGATAGCCATTTAGGGCACCAAATTAGCTCCGTCCGCAAAAACGTCTGCGCGCATGACTTATTTTCATCGTTCTTATCCCCTGGGTCTTTTTCGCGTCTTCACCTGCTAGAAAGTTTTCGCACAAAAATTGGGCCTCAGGGCAGCCCCCGCCGGGCCCATTAGTCATTTGGGGCAACAAATGAGCTCTGTTCGCAAAACCGTCTGCGCGCACGGCTTTTTCATCGCTCTTAACTCCTAGATTCATTTTCGCGTTTTCGCCCACTGGAAAGTTCGCGCATAAAAATTAAACCCCGGGGCAGCCTCGCTAAGCCCATAGCATTTGGGCACCAAATTAGCTCCGTTCGTAAAACCGTATGCGCGCATGGCTTTTTTCTCGTTCTTAAGCCCTGCATCTGTTTTCACGTTTTTGCCGCCCGAAAAGTTTGCACACACAAAATTGGGCCCGGGGCAGCCCCGCCGGGTCCTGATAACCATTTAGGGCATCAAATGAGTTCCATTCACAAAACCTTCTGCGCGCACCGGCTTTTTTTCATGTTCTTAACCGTTGGATCCGTTTTCGCGTTTTCGCCTGCCAAGAAGTTCGCGCACAAAAATTGGGTCCCAGGGTAGCCCCGCCGAGCCGATAGCCATTTGGGGCACCAAATCAGCTCCATTCGCAAAACCATCTTCACACACGTCTTTTTTTCATCGTTCGTAACCCTTGGGTTCGTTATAGTGTTTCGCCCGTCGAAAAGTTCGAGCACAAAAATTGGGCCCTAGGGAAGCCCGTCAGAGCCAATAGACATTTGGGGGCACCAAAATGAACTCCGTTCGCAAATCATCCTGTGTGCATGGCTTTTTTTCTCATCATTCTTAACCCCTGAGTCCTTTTTTCGCGTTTTTTGCCCACGAAAGTTCGCACAAATTGGGCCTAGGCTATCCGCCAGCCGATAGCGATTTAGGCACCAAATGAGCTCCGTTCGCAAAACCATTTGCTGGCACATCTTTTTTTATCGTTCTTCCCCTGGGTCTATTTTCGGCATTTATGCCCACTGGAATGTTCGTGCACAAAATTGGGCTTCGGGACAGCCCCCGCCGGCGGGCCCGATAGCAATTTGGGGCACCAAATGAGCTCCGTTCGCAAAACTGCTTGTGCGCATGGCTTTTTTCATCGTTCTTAACCCCTGAGTCTGTTTTCGCCTTTTCGCCTGCCGGAAAGTTCGCGTACAAAAATTGGGCCTCGAGGCAGCCCCGCGCGGGCCCAATGATTAAGCTTCTTGAAATTTTGAAATGTTGGAATTAAATTAGTTGAAGAATATATATTTGGTTGGTAGTCTTGCTTGGTGTTGTTCAAGTGTATATCAAAATCCTTTTCTTTCAATTATATATAAACGAACTTGGTCTTACTTTGTTGATTAAGCTTGATTAGTGTGGTTCAAGTTTATTTTATTAGTTTTATGTTTCCTTTCAATGATTAAGCTTATTGAAATTTGTTAATATTGGAATGAAATTAGTTCAAAAATATGTACTTGGTTGAGACTGTTTGGTGTGGTTCAAGTGTATACCAAAATCCTTTTCTTTCAATTATATATAAACTAATTTGGTCTTACTTTGTTGATTAAGTTTGGTTGGTATGGTTCAAGTGTTATTTCATTAATTTTATGTTTTATTCTAATGATTAAGCTTCTTGAAATTTGTTAATGTTGGAATGAAATTAGTTGAAAAATATGTACTTGGTTGATAGTTTTCCTTAGTGCGGTTCATGTATATATCAAAATCCTTTTCTTTCAATTATATATAAACTAATTTGGTCTTACTTGGATGATTAAGTTTGGTTGGTGTGGTTCAATTGTTATTACATTAATTTTATGTTTTGTTCCAATGATTAAACTTCTTTGAAATTTGTGAATGTTTGAATGAAATTAGTTAACAAAACATATAGTTGGTTGATAGTCTTGCTTGGTGTGGTTCAAGTGTATATCAGAACCGATTTGTTAATATTTTAGGTCTTATTGTTGATTATGGTTAAATTTACAAGCTTACGGTTACGTAATTTTCCCTTGTTATTGTTTTATCTTTTTTATAGATTAAGTTGCATATTTTACAATCATGGATAAGTCATAGATGAAAATGAATAGAATGTCAACTGAGTATGGTTTAGGGGTTGAGATGTTTATTAAAAATGGTCTACAACATTCAAATATACCGAATGTCATGAGTTGTCCATGTTTGAAGTGTATGAATGCAAAGACTCGAAATGTGAACACAATAAGAGATCACTTATTTTTTAATGGTATAGATTAAAGTTATCAGACATGGATCTTTTATGGTGAATCATTACCGATTAAGAAAAACAATGAAGATGTGTCTACTATTGAAAGAGACAAAGTTGATGAGGATGGTGTTGATGTTGATGACACAATTGGAATGTTTGAGGCTGCATAGTTATTTTAATGAAAAATCTTATAATTTTAAATAACTATTAGATGATGCGAAAAAACCATTGTACCCAAATTGTAAAACTTTTTCCAAAATATCTACATTGGTAAAGTTATATAATTTGAAAGCTAAATTTGGATGGAGCGATAAGAGTTTCACTGAGTTGTTGGAAATTCATGGCATATTACCTAGTCCTAATGAAATTCCAACTTCTACTTATGAAGCAAAAAAGATGTTGGGTACTCTTAGAATGAAGTACGAGAAGATTCATGCATGTAGCAACGATTGTTGCTTGTTTAGAAAAGAACTCTCTAATGCAAATGTATGCCCCATTTGTGGTACGTCAAAATGGAAGCTTCATAAAAATTTAAAGGAAAAGGCTAAGAATATCCCAGCAAAAGTCATGTGGTATTTCTCCCTAATTCCAAGATTTGAAAGAATGTTTCGAAATAAAGAAACAAAAAGTTTATTGACGTGGCCTACTAAAAAAAGAAACAGATGGTTTATTAAAACATCTTAAAGATGCCCTATCGTGGAAAAAAATTGACAATTTGTGGCCAGAGTTTTGGTCAAAACCTAGAAATCTTCGTCTTGCTCTTTTGACAGATGGGGTAAATCCACATGGAGATCTTAGTAGTAGATATAGTTATTGGCCAATGATGTTAGTGACATACAATCTACCTCCATGGTTGTACATGAAGCAAAAATTTTTTATGTTGACTGCACTAATATCTGATCCCAAACAACCGAAAAATGACATATATGTTTATTTAGCTTCGTTAGTAGATGATTTGAAAAACCTTTGGAAAGATGGGGTAGAATGTTACAATGCATATGAAGAACAACGTTTCATGCTTAAAGTTATTTTATTATGGACCATTAATGATTTTCCTACATATGGTAACTTGTGTGGTTGTATGGTTAAAGGATATCATGCATGTCCAATTTGTGGAGAGAAAACTTCATCCACTTATTTATCAAAAGGGAAGAAGATAGCATATCTCGGGCATCGCAAGTTCCTTCCACGCCATCATCCATATAGGAAACAAAAGAAAGCTTTTAATGGCGCACAAGAATTAGAATTTACTCCAGAACCATTGAGTGGGGAAGAAATTCTTGCAGAGACAAGTATCAATATTCATTTGGTAAGAAAACTATCAAGGAAAAGAATAGTGGAGATAGCCCTTTAACTTATTGGAAGAAAAAATATATTCTTTTTTAGTTAGAATACTGGAAGTATCTTGACGTGCGACATTGTTTAGACATAATGCACATTGAAAAGAATGTATATGCAAATCTTATTGGTACATTGCTTAATATTCCTGGTAAAATAAAGGATGGAATAAAAACTCGATTAGATTTGATGGAAGTGAACATTAACTCAGAGTTAGCCCCTCAAGTAGAAGAGAAAAAATTATTTTTACCTCCCGTATGTTATACATTAATACGAGCTGAGAAATTGAGCTTTTGTAAGATACTATCAGAAATTGAAGTACCTGAAGGCTATTCATCAAACATTCAAAGTTTTGTGTTGCTCACAGATTTGAAACTTTACAGACTTAAGTCGCATGACCATCACGTTCTTATGCAACAATTATTACCTGTAGCCATTCGTGATATTTTACCCAAACATTTAAGAGTTGAAATTACTCTTCTATGCTTCTTCTTTAATGCTATATGTTGCAAGGCGATCGATTCTTCTCAATTAAAGGGTATGCAAGAGGATATAGTTGTCACTCTATGCCTCTTAGAGAAGTATTTTTCACCATCATTCTTCACAATAATGGTACACTTTGTAGTGCATCTCGTAAGAGGAGTTGGGTTTTGTGGACTTGTTTATAGGTGGATGTAACCTTTTGAATGATACATGAAACTGTTGAAAACTTATGTACTAAATAGAAATCGGCCAGAAGGATGTGTTAGAGAAAATTATATTGTCGAAGAAACTATAAAGTTTTTTTCTAGATTTGTATCTGGTGTTAATTCTATTGGGTTAAACTCATCAACAAAGAAAGTGAACTCAAACATTGATAGAGCATTGTCAACTGCTTCTTTTATCAGACCGAGTAAGGATGAGTTGGATCAAACTTTATGTCATTCAAAATGTAAATGATGTACTTCCTTACATCGGGTATGTAGATCTCCATCTTATTCTCGTTTTAAGTTACTTGATTATTCAATAATCTACTAACTTTGTCATTTATAATAGGAAACATATGGATATTTTGTCTAAGCTCAATTCTAGTAAAAGTAAAAGTAGAAAGTGGCTTCAAGAAGAGCATAATCCTACATTCAGTCGATGGTTGTCCATACGAGTAATCTCTAGAGGCCTATTACTTGATGTATAATTAAATGTTAACTACTAAACTATTATAAAATATATCGTAGGTTGCACTAACTCTCAAAGTTTCCAAAAATTCCATATCGCCTTCTTTAAGATGGATAGCTAATGGATCTTGTCCAACTGTGGCAAAATATTCTGGTTATGTGGTCAATGGTTACTACTATCACACAAAGAATCGTGATGATATTAGGAGGGTTCAAAATAGTGGAGTTAGTATAACGACTACCACAATGCAAGTCTCTAGTGCTAAGGACAAAAGTCTTGTCGTGTCAAATATGACCTTTTATGGTGTAATACAAGAAATATAGGAGTTGACTATCATGGATTATCACTTATTTTATTTAAATGTAATTGGGTTGGGAATAGAAATGCAATCAAAACAGATGAGTTTGGGTTTACTATTGTGGACCTCAATTGTATTGGACATAAATCAGACCTATTTATTTTAGCCGCTGAAGCAAAACAAGTCTTCTATGTAAAAGACCCTGCAAATTTGGGTTGGTCAATTGTTTTAACATCTCTACAACGAACTATTGTAGATTATTTTTATGAAGATGAAATAGGAGATATGCTACAAGAGTATGTTCATGGAGGTATGCAAAGAATGACCAATGTTGATACATCTATTGAGATTGATGATACAACATCTACATATATTAGAAATGATTGTGAGGGTAGATGGGTTGATAAATAATGTATTAAACATGGTATGTCATTTACTATGGTCATATCTATGTAAACATTAAGATTATATGTTTTTTGTGTGAGTATTTTTTTTTTTTTTTCAGATTGATATGAAAAATTTAACAAGTAGCAGCGAGGATGATAGCAATATGATCCCACAAAAAAATAGCAGAATAAGTATTCTACGTGGCCCAACTACTATGTCTGAGTTGGCACAAATAAGAACATCTGGGCAACGGTTGGCCATTGATTATAATGACCATGGACAACCGATTGAATTTGGTGCAAAGAAGATGCAAAGTTATATAGAAGTTTATGTTTGACAATAAATACCTTTAACGTATAATTCTTGGAAAAAGGTTCCAACCCATCTAAAAGATAAACTTTTTTATTGTGTAGCGGTATGCTTTCTAAAACTTTAATTCATGTGCATAGTAGTTTATTAGTTTATTGTTTACTACTTTTTTCATTGTCCATATGTCGTTCGATGTGGACTCTAAGTCCAAACATGGTATACTCATGTCTACATCTAGGAAGTTTTGGACTTTCAAGACCACATTGACTCATACTTCCATTTAAGGATGAACCCTCGGTCTTGCAATTTCTTCCCCAACAATATTCTCATATAGAGTAAGATCAGTGGACATCGTTTGTTAATGAATGATTGAGTGAAGAATGGGATGTAAGTCATTTTAAATAAATGTCAATATTATCATTATTTTGATAGGTAACTTCAATTAGATTTGTTGTACAGGAAATCAGTCGTCTTCAAAAAGAAAGAATGTCGAATATGTATATAATCATCACATTTCTCGGAAGGGTTATGCGAATCTTGCCCAAGAATTAGTAATTTTTTCGACTTAAATTAAATCTTTTATTCTAATATGTTTATGCTAATTAAATATGTTTGTTCATGTAGAATATATCGAGTGATCCTTCTTATCCGGCGACTTTATGGAAAGAAGCACGAAAAGAAAAAAATAATGAATACTTTAATGAAGCCACTCGAGAATATGCCAATCGAATTGTAAGTTTATATTGTGCAAATTTTAAGATGGCATATATGTCTAAAACTTGTGATGATATAGATATTGTGTGAAAATTGTAATATGTTTTACAGGATAAATTGGCCAAAGTCTATGAAGGTGAAGATGTTTTGACCAAAGCATTGGGTATAGATGAACATTGGGGACGTGTTAGAGGAGTGGGTGATTTTGTTTCCCATTCTTAATATTTCAAATTAGTAAAACCAAATTCCTCAATGAGCCAAGAAATTGAAGGAGGCTCTAATAAAAAAAATGTTCGACATGGTAAAGTGTCAAGAGAAAAAACTCATAGCAGACGATCTCATCAGTCCAAATCATCTGTTGGAAGTGTTGCACTAAGTGCATCTGAAGAAGAAGATACTGAGAAGATGCATAAAGAAGATTTGGAGGTAATTTATTTATTGTGACTTTTAAATTGTAGTCATATTGTGTTTAACCATGCATGACATTAGTTCTTTTAAATTTATTAAGGGGACACCATGCCACTTGGCTATAGGAACTGTAGATAATATTGTTACAGTAGCCACAACATTTGATGATGATGTGTCAGCTTAACTGTTAAAGTTCTGATTGACATTGTCATGGGAGAAGATTTGCTAATACCAATTCCTGTGAAGGGAAAAATAGAGTCCTTAAATCAAACAATGGGCAACTTCCTAACATGGCCTTGTGAACTTGTAGTTATGGTTGACAAGAAAAAAGTATGCCTCTTTTTCAGTATATGAGTTTGGTTATTTATTATTTTTTGTACTTTGAATTTTTGTAACTTTGGTTATGGTAGGATCATTCAACAATTAAGAGCTTCGGCCAGTCCTCCAAATATACTGACGCCAATGGTACCATCAAACTTTTGAACAGACATGTCATGCATAACATGAACGATGTAGACATGATCCATATCAATTTGAATGAGCATATATTTGGAAAAGACAAATTTGTTTATTTAGGCCGCGATGATCTGATCCAATATTACAATATGGTTGAAATAGGTTACATGTGTATATTGACATACATTGCGTAAATATTACTCATTTAGATTCACTCATGTATATTTTGTTTCATGTTTAAATAATAACTTTTACTTTGTTTAGGTACCTTTGAGATGAATATGGTCATAATATTACGAAGAAGTTTTTTATAATTGATCAAGCAAGAATACTGCCGCATGTGAAGTCTCAAGATATTCGATCCAGAAATTTAGCCAACCAACTAGAATTGGCTAATTTGAACCAATTACCTTATTCCATATAACACAGGGTAAGTAAATACAAGTTCTTTAGTTATTTTTAATTTGTGTTATACATATACTAATATTTCAAAATTGTTGCTTATTATAGTTATCATTGGATATTGATTGTAATCAATCTACAAGAAAATTGTGTTTATGTTTTGGACTCTATTCGAAGTAAGGATCAAGAGGATTTTCATGGAGTTATAAATATGTAAGTGTAATTGAACTTTCTTAGCTCTTAATTGAAGTATTTATGTTTAACTAATCTTTTCAAACTATTTAGTGGATTGAAAACACGGTAAGCCAAGCATGATCTCCAACACCACCGGTCTTCTCCAAAATGGAAACCTGTAAAGGTAAATTTGCATTCATTTTTTTAACAATTTATGTTCATTTTGAACATAAGAATAATTGTTTTCAACTTCTTTATATGCAATGTCCCCGTCAATTAGAATATGTAGGATGGGGGTACTATGTGCAAAAGTATATACATGAAATAGTACATAATCCTCTACTCCCATTACTAGCCTCGTACGTAAATTATTTATTTTTTATATACTAGCTTTAATTTAATAAATGATGTAAACTTATGTTGAGTTTATCTCTTTTTTTTTCTCTCTCTCTCTCTTTGTAGTTCAATACAAAAAATGCATATACCCAAGGAGAGATTGACATAATTCGAACCCAATGGGCAAGTTTTGTTGGTTGATTTGTGTAAGGATGTACTTCTTGTTTTTTGTCTCAATAGAATGTAAATGCTAGATTAGAATGAATGCAGACTTATCTAACCATGATCTGTTTATTGGAAGATTTATGTATAACTTTTTTGTTTATGAGCTATTTGGTGTAAGTACTCATGGAAGTACTAATTGATATTTGTGAAAGTGTGTTTATTATAGAGGTGGTTGATAATTATAATTATTATTCTATGAAAGTGTGTTATCGATATACAAATATTGATGATTAGTGTGTTTATTTCATATTTGATGAGTATATAGAATGGATTGGAAATATTAATTCTTGTTTGTGGATAAATTATTATAGAAGTGTGTTTCATTGCAGGTAACTTTGTATTTAGTTTTGTGGTAGAGTGTATTGTTTTGTCTATTGTTATATTTTAAGTTTGAGTTTAGTGAATTCATAGGTGGAAAATAAATATTGATGACTTGCCATGCAAATTTTTTTATATTTTTTAATAAAAAATAATGATGGACATTTCCTGACCCAACACGAGACATATAATGTCGTTTTTAACTTTTTGACCAATATTAAAAATGGATTCGGCAATGGAATTTAAAAAAATGGACAATAATTGAAAAAAATGGACATAGATTTTGAGCTTCAATGTCGGTTTAAAGGGCTTCAATGGATTCTGGGCTTCAGTTGAATAAACGACATTAAAGTCCTTTAATGTCGGTTTAAAACCGATATTAAAACCCAGAATTCTTGTAATGATGCTACAATTAAGTTTTCTAATCTATCGTTCACCATAACATTTTTCTCACCATTCTTAATGCAAACTCAGATAGTTACCTAGGGTGCTTTGATTCGAAGTAATTTTGATGAGTTTAGTTTAGTTAAGAATCTCTTCTAATTAATGCTTAGGGACGTTTGTCAATTAATTTTATAAATGGTTGTGCATTTATAGGAGGGTATCCAAATCTTTAGTGTCCAATGAAAAGAAACTAGCTAAATTCATTCGTATCTTCGCGTTATATTTTTATATTGAATTTCACAAAGTAATCGTTATGATTTTATTCCTCGCATTTTAATTAAGCACGTTTTCGATATCTTGCGTGACAACAAACCCCCTCCCCCTAGAATTCAATAATAGTTTTAAGTTAGTAATAGATTCCTTGTGAGACGACCCTATCCCACTAGTCTACAAATTCGTGAGAGCGATTAAAAATCCATTTGTTTATGCTTCCGGCAAGTCTTGAACAGCGTTGCTAGGACTTAATTAGAGGGGCTTTGAACTCACTCTTTCATGAATAAATCTAGAATTAATTTTAAATTGTACTTCAATGATTGGTTATGAATTGATTCCATTGTTGAGTGCAAGTTTTAATCTTAGGAGACTGTTGAGACTTGAGTAACGAACCATACAACTTGAATGAGCATATATTTGTATGAATGTATACTATGTTTTACTTTGGTCAAGGACGAGTGGGGATATTTGATAGCACTGAAAATGTGTTATCTTGCTCCGCTTAATTCAAAGTTGTTCCTAGATCTTACGTATTTATTTGTCTATTTTGTAGGTTTCAAGCATTCAAGAGGTAGAATCGGACATTAATGATGAAAAGAAGCTTAAATGGGCTTACGAAGCTTAATTGCATCAAACAGGAAGAAAATAGCTAGAAAATGTCCATTTTGTCTCTGCCTGCACAATGCTGCAACGCCCTATGGCACCATACTCGGCATTGTAAGATAGAATGCCTATTATTGGTGTAAAGCACACAATGTCGCGACGCTCCGAACCTGATATGCGTGAGATTTCCATCAGTGTCGCAGTGCTATTGTGATTTTATAAATACTAATTTTAGCCACCTAGGTCATTTCATATGGGATCACAGTCGATGCAACATGTTTTCTCTCTGCATCTCCTCTTTTTGGTCAATAATGTATTCAAAATCCTCCCCATTGATCGGCATGTCGATGATGGGCTTATGTATCACTTTCTACTTGTGAGTTTTTCAACCAGATTATATATTGTAATTGGCAAATTCAATTTTATTTTTAATCGAATATTATCATATCGTACGTTTGGGGATTGTATGATTACTATATGATTAACATATGATTCGCAACACTTAATTGTATATTGATGTTTAGTTAGCTTGCAAATCTATAGCGGAGAATATTGTTCTAGTCAACTTAAATTTGAATCGAAAGAATATTTAATTGGGCGCTTGAAAATCAATTTTATTTCAATTTTTGTTTCTTATTTTGACAAGAATATCTTAAACTTTTTTAAACAATATTAAAATTCAGAGTTAAGGAAACAATATGAATTCATTGGTGAATTCGTTGTGTTCTAATTAATTGTTCTAATTGTTTCTTTATTCATCTATAATTTTCTCTTACACGATGGAATATTTTCTTTTATTTTGTCAGTATTTTTTATTTTATTATTTTTTCATTTGAGTTTTGATTAGTTTATACGTTTAAAATATTGATTTTGTTATATCATTATGAAATTTTATGAAAAGATATAATTTTATAAATATTATATTAGACGAAGAAAAATTATAAATATAGTTTAATTTTATTTTTTATTAAAAAAATATAAAACTAAAAATGTCGTCGATACTTATTTTGATTTGTTAAAGGTAGAAAGTAAAAACAAAATTATCAAATACGTTTTTTATTTTTAGTTTCTAAAAAATAGTTTAACTTGTTTTTAGTTTTAGTTTTTTGAAAATAGAAAACTAAAATCAGTAACCAAATATGTACGATTTTCAATTTTTTTAAAACTAGAAACAAAAAGATCTCATTAGGTAATCATTTTGTTTTTTGTTTTTGTTTTTGAAAATTAAGTTTATGAACACTACTTCCACCTCCAAATTTCTTCATTTGTTATCTACTTTTCATTAATGGTTTAAAAAACCAAGCCAAATTTTGAGAAGTAAAAAAAGTAACTTTGAAAAGTAACTTTTGTTCTTGGAATTTGGCTAAAAGTTTAACCATTGTACTAAAGAAAGATGCAAATCATTGTAAGAAATGTGGATAAAATAGGTTTAATTTTTAAAAAAAAAACAAAAAACGAAATAGTTACCAAACAATACCTAAATAGTTATTTAAACGTGACCTAAAATTTTAAAATTTTGTCTAGTAATCTTTAAACTTTTAATTTTGTCTAACAAGTCATATATATCTAACATATCTACAACTGTTCAATTTTGAGTCTAATTTAACCTTCAAATTCCTTTTTCACAACTCTTGGATACATTGGCTTTGAAAAAAAAGTACAAATTGGGTCTTTGAACATAAAACAAAATGTTATTATGTTATTTAGGCCACGTTTACCTCACTAAAACATAATAGATCAATGGGAATAAAAAAAGTGGGTTCCATCTTATTACTTTTGTAGTTTTTTTACATGTGTTGTACATTTGTACTGACACATGGGCCCCACATTCAGATTTGTAGTGAAATAACACAATCTAATCGATGAATAAAGAATACTCAATCTAATTGCACTAGAGAATTACGTCATATCGTGACCGTTACCGTTACTATTATAGTTACCATTACAACTACAATTATTGTAATTGTTATAGTTGAAAAATTATCACTTTTGATATCTTTACCTTTACCGTTACTATTAACACTTGACTCTCAAAGGTAGAGGACGGTAACGATAACAGTAATTCGTAATTTTAAGTAAATATGATCAGAATAAATCCAATTACATTTGCGATTTAAGCTCATTAAAATTGATCCATCAATAAAATTTCATTACAATTACACAATTTTTCATTACAATTTGGTAAACGTGGCTTTAATTTATAATAATTAGGATCTATCATAAACTTTTTGAAATTTGGAGATCATATAATAAACACACAAATTTAAAAGATTATGGACAAAACTTATGACATTATATAAACTTGTGCCCCTAAGATGAAGTTTTAGATCCGCTACTGCAAAAGTACATACTAAATAGTCTCATGTTGGTTATTAATAATACTTTTTTTTCTTTATTCTTGTCATCGTCCAGAAATTCGTTATAATAATTAAATAAATAAAAAAAAAACATGGCCATAGTTGACTTAATTGTTTTTTTTTTTTTTTTTTTTTTTGAATATACAATTGTAAATTACATTTCACTTCAAAACTTGAGTAATTTTTCCGTCGAAATTAAAGATGATGTTTGCTTGAAAAATATCCTTTCAATAACTTATTGGACATTTTTGTCAACTTTTTCATATCTTACCACTTATATGAAATCAAACTATTATAAATTTTACACTCTGAAAATGATTTCTCTTTCTTGTCTTTCAATAGATGACTTAACACTTTCTCATTTTTCATCTTTTAATTTTTTTTCCTTCACTTCTAGCTTCAATATCCTCTTAATCCTCTTCTTTCATTTTTCAAACTTTAAATAAATAAGAAGAACTATCTCAGTTTTTATCATGTCAAACATAAAAATATAAAAAAAGAAAATTAACACTCTAATAATCAATATTTTAGAAGTTATCTTCATCAATAGGAAAATAACTCACCTCTTTTTCTTTTCCTTGTTGGTTATATTCACAATGATGCACAAATAGCTAAGACTAATTAATGAACCACACACATAGAGATGGAATTAAAAAAGAGGATTGGAATAGGTAGGCGAGTGCCAAATGGCTACTAAACACACGCAAAATCTTCAAGTGGAAAAAGTAAACTAAACAAAACAATTTGGTTGGACTTCACTATCTTGTCGATAAAGCAACCCAAGATCTTTCCACCCCTACACCCAAGTTGGTGGAAAGTGGAGACTCCTCGGCATCCTCAAGCAAATCCCATTGTTTTCATACTACCACTGCACAACATACGAAGCAACTTACACATCTTTTTGCAGCTCATTTAGGTGACATTTTAAATAAATAATATACTTTTTTAATAAATCGTAACTCTGAATTTTAAGAGTTGTATCAATTTAAACCCTAAATTAATTATATCAATTTAAATCTTGAACGTTCATAAGTGTATCAATTTAAATTTCAAAGTAATAATTATATCAATTTAAATCCTGAACTTTCATAAATATATTAATTTAAACCTTCAAATTTCATAAGTGTATCAATTTTATCTCAATTTAAATCGTCCATCATGTTTTATTTAGATATAATTATAAAAGTTTAAGATTTAAATTAATATATTTATAAAAGTTCAGGGTTTAAATTAATGTATTTATGAAAGTTTGAGATTTAAATTGATACAATTATTAGTTTGAGATTTAAATTGATACTATCCTCAAATTTTAGGATTTAAATTGATACATCTATACGTTTAGACTTTAAATTGATATAATCTCTAAAACTTAGAGGTATAAATTGATATTTACTCAATAATTTTTTAGAGTGGAAGATAGCTCTACTCCATAAAACTAACCAAACAATACAAAAACATGCTTCCGCTGGATTTGACGTAAGATAAACCAACGCGGCTTTGTTATTGATTAACTTCACCGTTGATTCTGCTGAAGCCCTACCCTTTTCCACACTCAACGAGATGTATGTTCACACTTGTCATATTATATTAAAAAAAAGGATTATTTATTTATTTATTTATTAAAATCTTTTTTTTAATCATTTGATAACCATGTCAGCTTTTTGTTTTTCTTTTTTTAATTTCTTATTTTCAAATGTCCATTAATTAAAAAAAGTCATATATGTTAACTGATTTTTATTTTCTGATTTTGAAAAAAAAAAAAAGCAACTTGTTTGGTAACTGTTTTTTTTCAATTTTTTTAAATAAAATAATGATTTGACAATCATTTTTTATTTTTGTAAATAAAGAATAGTAAACTAATTTTATAATATTATTTCATCAATTAAGTTTGTTCATGGTAACCACTTCATCAACTAAAATAAAAATGTTTCATATACTTTTCACTAATCAATTAAAGGATGATAAAAGAAACATGTCTAAGAGACACAAATAAAAAATAACCAAATATTCGTACTATTTAATAAAATTAAAATACAAAATTTGCAAGAATAACAATCAACATCGGGCTTGAGTTGTTATTCAAAGTTGATCTACAATCCAATCCAATCCCTCACTAAAACGATATACCTAAGTTGATTTTGACTCACATTTTCTTAATAGGGATTTGCGACATGTCTCTTCCATTCTTCATGTTTTCTTTTTCAATAATCATTGAATCTCCATTATATTCATTAAAAGGTTCATCACTGCTATCATGTAATTTGATAAAATTATGAATGGTACAACATGCTATGGGTATATGCTTTTGTGTGGATAAAGGGTATGGGGGTACTACAAAATAGGAAATCGAGCCTTTAATACCCCAAAACATCTCTCGATCACATCGCGAAGTGATGAACGACGATAGTTGAACAACTCTTCTTTCCCTCGTGGTTACGTCGTCATCTCCAAAATCATTAAAATGATACCTTTCTCCATCATAAGGTTATAAAAATCTAGACATATTACTTTAACCATAATCAATAAGATAATGTTGATTTGTTCAGTCAAGAATATTTTTAACCAATAAAAAAATAGTCAAATAGAAAGACTATTAATTAAAAAAAAAAAAAAACTGCAAATTGTTGCTTACCTCTTGTGTGGGCATTGGAAATTTCTTTGAAGGATCTCTAATACATTCAAGAAATATTCAAGAGTCATTTATTGTTCCTTCCTAACCATATATCACATATGTAAATCGCATATTGAAAGAGCAAAAAAACATTATATTCCATGTGGGGCTTGTTTCTCTACCAAGATATGGAATTTGTTCATCTTGTGGACTAGATGCACTAATGTGAGTTTCATCTATTGCACCAACACAATCCTATAAAAAAAAAACTATTTATTTCATGCAAATTTTCATTGCAATAACTGATAAAATAATAACTAGTCAAGAAAATTTCCTTAAAAAAAGATAAATTTTTAATTTGCACATTATCTATAGAGGAACAATGTCAAATTTCGAAGAAGAGATAATCTTGGTTCTAAGCTAACAAATTTTCTTTAGAATACGATTAAAGTATCTTGAGATTGTGTAACCTGAATGTTGGAATCCTTCTACTACTAGTTGATTTCTTTCATTATGTGATATAGTAAGTAGACATATGCCAACTTGTTCTTGAATAGTTAAGTATCTAGAAGCTTTTAGATCAGTGTTGTCTTTTAACTCTTCACAAAATGCTATAGATGCATCTCTTTTCATCCTAAAACAGTTATAGCATATTGTATCGTTAGTATTTAACAATTCAATCACATAGTTATGACCTCAAAGTGTAGAAGTTCTACAGGGTTATATATATATCAGATGCCTTTATCTTCATGTTCATCTTCTTCAAGCAAATTTACTACATCATTATCAAAAAGTAAGAGATCTTCTGAATAATTGTGATGCAAATCCATAATTAATATCACTTGTTTAATATGTTCAAATAACATAAATAACTAATAAAAACAATTAAAATCTGTCAAACACAAAGTATATGTAATTGTATCTACAACAACATACCAATTAGTCAAATAACAAACTAACATCTTTACTTACATAAAATATGACAAATCAACATCATATTAACTTGGCAACAAGAACAAACTAATTTTACACAAAATATTATCACTACAAATGATATAACTTCTACTAAAGGTAATTGATAAATCCACATCTCCTAATTCAAGAATTCGTAGGAATGCTAGTTTCCAAGATTTGTCCTCAATCAAACGCTTCAATACTTTGGTATAAATCATCAATATTCTCCATGTTATTTGAAAGTTTATGCATTTATCTAATTGATCAACGCAAGCTTTTGGTTTTGGTGAAGTTTCGCTAGCATCACCTGATGAAGATCCAAGAAGTCTTTTCTCAAGAATATCATTACACTGTTTAGGAGCATTTTTGGATGGTTTTGAGGGTCAAAATGAGATTTGGACAATTTTTAATTTATTTCAAAAATGAAAGTGTCATGACACTTTTTAAAAAACTTTTATGTAGTTTTCATAGTCAAAGTGTCACTTAAATACTTATTATAAATTTTTTATGTTGTTTGCAAAGTCTTATGTGGTTTAGGGAGTTAAAATGAAACTCTGACACTTTTATAGAATTTAGTTATTAGGTACCAAAATGACACTTTTAGGCACTTTTTGTTTGTTTGGAGAGTGAGGTTGACACTTAGATACTTTTTAGGAACCTTTTACATGGTTTTCCTTGTCAAAGTTGGACTCGGCTACTATTAAGTACATTATATATGGTTTTGAGGATCAAAGGGCAACTTAGACTCTTTTTTAGGTTTCTTCGAGATTAAAAGTGTCACTTAGAGGCTTTGTAGAAATTTTTAACATGGTTTTCATAGACAATTTTTACTTAATTAAAAAAGTCGACATGTGTCCCAAATTGAAATTGAAGATGGATTGGCAAATCCAGATGACATCACGTGTCTTTATCTTGACCGCTGGATCGAATTAACTAATTTGATCTAAGTTAATATTAATATTTGGACCAAGGTTTAATTGAGTATGAAAATAGACTTAATTTGACCCAAATGTCAAGTAAGTCCCAGATCTAATTAGTTGGGCGCGAGGCCGAAGTCTGTGGACCAATTAAGCCCAAACACGCCAAGCCCACATGAGAACTATATAAATAGAAAAATTCTCTTTCATTTGAAGGGTTTAGAAATTTTAGACTCCAGATAGCCTAGAGAGTATTCTCCAAACAATCAGAAGACTATTATGTAACTCTTGAAGTTGATTATTCCTTGAATACACAAATCTTTAACGTTCTACCAAAACTTCATCTTCAAGAACATTATTCATGCACTCCACTTCTTCAAATTATGTATACATATTCAATAAAAAGAATCAAAAGATAAAGTATTAAAGATCAAATCATATCTACATAAATCAACTTAAGCACAAATTCAACTTTACGAAAGATGTTTCTTAAAAAATCTTATGCGAATAATATAATTAATATTTTTCGTTAAAATATTAAAATTTTGACTTAGCTTTAGTTGTTGGAAGTGGGATCAAGTTAAAAAATATGGTGTATTTTCAAATTATTGACAAAAAATGGGGTACATGGGAAAATATTTTTAAAAATAGGTGGGAATGGAAAGTATTGACAAAAATAGAGTAGTTTTGGTATGAAAGGGAAATCATGTACGGGGTACACAATTAGCATTTAATCTAGTTAGTACCACGTCGGCTGAGTTGGTTGACCGGTCACATAGAGACTCGTAGACCGGGTCCACAACTGTTTTCTTCTTTTTTTTAAAAAAAATAGATTGACTAATTATTTTTTTAATCGGAGATGTACAACAATATTAAGACTTTAGGACCAGGTCCACAAATTCTTTCATTATTAAACTTAATTATATACTTAATCTATAATGAAAACATAATTATTCTGTACTCATATTAAAAAAAAAAAAAAAAAAAAAGATGTCATGATACTAAAGAAGACTTACAGTTAGTTCTTTAATTTGAAAATAGAAGTTTACATGAAATTTAAAGATGACCCCCTGGCCCTTACCCCACATGGGGGTTGTCTTCCTGTGCCTCTAAATTAGCTTCACCCTACTATCGTTGTTGTCTATGACAAATACGTCTTCGATCAGTCTCAGCAATATTGAGTCGTCTTGTTTGTTGAATAATACTTTCTATGTTGACAAATGTTTGGTGACACATTGGACCCAACTCTGGTAAGTTGTGCTATACTGAATATTGTTGTTCATCTCCAATAAAATTATTCTGTACGATGAAAAAAATAAATATTAAACAATATTCGTATTATATATTTGAAAAATATTTGATTTTAAATCTCTTACCATGCAGTAATAGTAAGCGCCGTCAGGTGTGATAAATCGCCTCGTGATTAAATCGTACCAGGAAAAGTAGTCATCTGATACACCTGATCCATTTGTTATTTCTCCCTGTGCAGAACGATCATGCCATCCATGCCAGTAGGATATATATTCCGCATGAATTCGACGTCAGTCTTGGTCGTACTTACCTCTCAAATCAATTTGGTATAATGCTGGGAGTGTATAGAACAATGAAGGTATCGTTTATCACAGACCGAACTGTCTCAACACACGATCTAGATGATGCCAGTCTACTATATGGAAGCATATAAGAGGGCTAACGGTCAACCAAATGTCTTCACCATCATGACAGCAATCAGGTAGTGATGACCAAATATCTTGTGTGTATGGCATCCAAATAATCTAACAAAAAAAAAAAAAAAAAAAGATAAGTATAAATCCAAAATATTTTAAATATTCATTTATATATATATTTGTTACATGATTGTGCATCAGTTTGTCAAATATTTTTTGGTATACTAGCAACATATTTGTTGACTGTACAGTTAATACACCACTCCATATAAAATTATAAAAAAATACAATTAATTTATATTCTTACATAAAATGATAACAAAATAAATATATAAATGAAATAATACCTGGCACTAAGTGGACAATGACTTGGGGCCTGTAACTGGACTTGTGGTGCTATAATTGGAAATCTATCACAAGCTCATACTTGTAGTATTATCAGCGACCCTGCTATTTTCAAAGCTTGTGCATTGGTAGCCCGACAAAGTTCTCTATAAAGCCATCCAAGACAGGCACCACCCCACGAGTACGTACCAGCATGCTCGAAATTAGACAATAGTAGGAGAAACATGAGATATACTAGAGTATTTGACTTGTCAGCGAACAAAAATCCTCCAATAAGCTGCATAATGTATGTTCGTGCCTACCTACGTATGCTGATGTCGTCGGCATCGGGAGGTAATTATGGAAACTGGGCCAACCATGAGATATTCATCTTGAGCTTAGAACGCCTAAGAGCTCATCACAAATATTCTTCTAATCATATTATAATGAACCTTTTAATGGTCCCCATCCACTCGTAACCCAAACTAAATGGCAACATCCTACAAGGTAATTGTATATTCTCCATAAGGCAACTAAAGCAGTAATGAGGTACCAATCAAGTTAGATAAATCCGATCTAGGCAACCCCAAGAAAACTTATCTGTTCAACATAGGGAATAATAAATTGATCAAATGGGATAGTATGTTGTGCAGATGCCTCCCTTCTTCGACAACTCAAAACTACGGTAGAAGAACTATCCCATATCGATTGTGAATGATGCGTATTTTATTGATATAGTTGTACAGGATTAGAAGGACCAGACTCTATTACCTAAGAAGTTCAAATTACATTACATAATAAAATCCATCACATAACAAAATCTATTTCCTAAGAATGAATTAGATAAAATAAATTCATTACATAAAAATTACAATTACATAAAATGAAACTATTACACTAAAAAAATATAAGTACATAAAAGTTACAATTACATGAAAAATTTAAGTAAATAAAATATACAATTACATAAAAAAAATACAAGTATAAAGATATAATTACTTGAAAAATACAAGTACAAAAAATATAAAATTACATAAAAAATACAAGTATATAAAAGATACAATTACATGAAAAATACAAGTACATAAAAGATACAATTACATAAAAAATTTAATGACCCGAAGAAGAAGCACTTAATATACATTATGGATAAGTACGTTTGTTATGTTATTCTCTCTTGCAAATTGTACATCGAACTTTTTGACTTGCCTCTCTCCAATCCATTTCATTATGATGCACGTACTTTTTGGCCGACCATGTTCTCTTAGTAAGTCCGCATTCGAACGAACTTCTGGAAATGATAACTATGGCCAATAATCTTAGGTGTTCTATTGGATGGAAGCGACCTTCATAACATCGCTTGAAATGGGACAATTTGTAGCATTCATCAATAAGAGTTATGTACGTCAAACGCATGTAATTACAAATTGCAATTACATGAGAGCATGGAATCTTGAATGATTTCCACTTATTACAAAAACAAGTTCCTTCTTTCAAGCTCAAAACTTGTGTGTGTTGTTCTTTATAGGGAGAAATCATACTTATGCCAATTTGTATTTTAAAAGTTTGAGTTTACCTGTCAATAGTTGTCATTGTGTGCACAGATGCTCGTTTTTCCCACTTCTTAAGTTTTCTCAGGGCATATTCTGTATACATGTCCCCATGTCCCCACGGTCGAGTGCTTCATTGATCTCTTGTCTTCAACATTCAAAATACAGTATTGTGTGATAAAATGTTAGCCTAACCAAAGAAGTAATTGGTAACATTCTAGCACCTTTGAAAATACCATTCATGCATTCAGCTACATTACTTGTCATCCACCCATAGCGGTACCCACCATCATGTGATTGGGTCCATGTTTCCAAGTCAATATTAGAAAAATATTCAAGGCATTTAGAGTTCAATTATTTCAATTCTTTCATGCACCAAATGAACTTGCGCCTTTGGTGTTCATTTTCGTGCCTTAAACACTAAATCTTTTAATTGTTTTGATTTATATTTCATATTGAAATTACTGGCAACATGGCGAAAACAATATCGATGGTATGCTCTAGGTTCACTCCAACTAATTTCCTCATTATTAATTGTAGCAAGAATGCCCTTATGTCTATCAGAAATCAAACAAATACCATTTCTTTGGGTAACATATTCACATAATGCCCACAAAAATCATGACCAATTGTACGAATTTTCACCTTCAACTACAAAAGCAAGGGGAAATATATGTCCATTTCCATCAATAGATAAGGCGGTCAATAATTTTTCCTTATACTTTTCATAGAGATGAGCTCCATCAATCTAGATTAATGGTCTACAATATTTGAACCCTTCTCTTGCAGGACCGAAGGACCAGAAAACTCGACCAAAAATAGTCGTACCTGGCACGTCAAACGAAAGGAAATACCAATTTGATCGTGTTCCTGAATTGTAATGAACAACAGCATTCAACCAATACGGAAGATCTGAATATGATTTCTCCCAATCACCAAATACAGCAATCAACGCTTTTCTCTTGGCTTGCCACACCCATCTATAATTAACATTATAGTCATATTATTTTTTAATTGCTTCTTGAAGTAGAGCTACAAGTACCTCAGGATCAACTCTAACCAAATTTTGGATTTTGATACTCATAAAATTTGAATCAAGTTGTGAATGATCCTGTATCAATTATGAGAACAAACATGAGTGTTCTCCTTCAAGTTTGGTGATTTCGAATATCCCATGAGTTTTACGCCGACATGCCCGTAACCTCCAATCACAACCATGCTTCCACTGTTTACATCGACATATCAAATATATTGATTTGATTCCACTAAAATAATCTCATAGTGTTCTGTCACAATATTTGTTTACAAACTGTCTTCTTTAGTATTAAATAACATTCCTTTATGTATTAAACTAGAATTATCTACACATATACTCTTTCCTCCAAAGTTGACACTCGTTCACATGTTGAATTAGTAATTTCTCAATCTATTTAGGTGAACATATCCAACGATACCAACTCAAGATCATGTTCTTCACTACTATCATTTTCAAATAATTCATCAACTTCAACATGAATATCACTTTCTCCAGGTTCAAGAATAACTAAATCTTCATATATTTATTATGATTTTTTCAACTGTTATAGTTGACAAAAAAATATGTTAATATGTCAACCCAACAAATAGCCCAAGAAAACCAGCCAACAAAATCCAATTTCTAAGTTCAACATATAAGATCTAAATATTATACATTTAAATAAACCTAAATCTAAGATCCATAAACTATACATTTAAATCAGCTCAAATAAAAACAAAATAGTATATCCATGAATCATACATTTAATTCAGCCCAAATGCAAACAAAATGATATATATATGAAGCAATCTTCATTTTTATAAATATATACATCCAAAAAAAATAGCCCAACAAAATCCAATTTCTAAGTTCAACATATCCAAAAATTATAGATTTAAATCATGGATTCATAAACTACACTTTAATTCAGCCCAAATGTAAACAAAATGATATATATATGAAGATTATACATTTAAATCATGGATACATAAACCATACATTTTTTAACTTGATCCTCATTTTTATAAACAAATACATATATTGGAAAAAATTAAAGAAAAAACTTTACCTAAGGTGGACAACGACAAAGATTGGAGACAACGGGTGACAGATCGGCTCACGACAGCAGCAACAAAAGAAAAAGCTCACGGCCGGATGGAGGAAGAAAAGAGGCTACGATGTAATGGGAGGAAGAACAGACGGTACGACAAAGAAAATGCTTCGGATAGTTTTCGGATGGAGGAAGAAGAAGGCAGTGTGGCGTTTAATAGAGCACTAAGTCGTGTACCGGATACACGACTTAGGTTAATCGTGTGCCCGATACACGATTACCTCAGTCAATGTTGCATGACTGTCACATTGCCAGTCTGCGCGTTTAATAGAGCACTAAGTCGTGTACCGGATACACGACTTAGGGTAATCGTGTGCCCGATACACGATTTAAACATAATCGTGTACCAAGTACACGATTAAGAAACCTATTTTTGTCAATATTTTCCACCCAACCCTATTTTTGTTAATAATTATTAAAATAACATTATTTTAAAAAAAAATCTTGGAAGTGACACAAATTTTTTTAATATGTATTATTTTCATAATCATTTTTTTTTAAGAAAAACAATAATTTCCAACTTTTTAACAGATAAACCTGCTAATACATTTTCTAGTCCCTATATTTTAAATTTCATGTCTAATAAATTTTTTATTCTAGTACATATCTACAAACTTTTAATTTTATATATAATAAATCTCAAAAATATTAAAAAGGCTAAAAGTAACTATTTTATTAGAAAAAAATATTTTTATATCTAATTAAACCTTAAATTTTCAATTTGGTATAAACGTAGTTATTATATACTAATTTTGAGAAGATATCAAATTATATCTATTTGATAGAAAATTAATACTATAGGAATCTATTAGTTAGACACAAAAATTGAGAATTCATGAACCTATTAGACATTTTTTTTTAAGATCATGAACTATGTATATAGACACAAATTGCTAGAAGTTTATGAACTAAACTTCTAATGTTATATAAATTTGGGTCCCATGTCATCAAATTTTGGATCTGCCATTAATCATTGAAGGTCTCATTTAGTAACCATTTGGTTTTTTATTTTAAAAATTAAGTATATAAACACCACTCTTCCATCTATAGATATCTATGTTTTGTTGACTATATTGTATGAGTGTTTTCAAAATCAAAGCAAAATTTCAAAAATTAGCTTTTGTTTTTTCCTTTTTTTTTTTTTTTTTTTTGGAGAAGGTAGTTTTTTTTTCCCTACAAATTGGGTAAGAATCCAAATATGCAAATAAGAAAAATGAAAACCACGAGTAAGAAATTATGAAGAAAAAAACCATATAATTTTCAAAAAAACTAAAACATAATAGTTATCAAATGGATCGGAAGGCACAACAATAGAAGGGAATTTATAGTGGGTAATAAATCCAAAATGTATAATTAGGAGCATGCTTTCAACATATGGAAAAATTGTAGATATGACAAAATTCTCAAATTTAATTTTCCTTTATTCCGTATTCCAATATTTCCCTTTTAACAAATTCACGTTTTTTTATATATCAATCAACTATCACTACTACAAAATCTACATTACTTGACACTTGTAGTTTTTAATTACTTGACGTTTTTGTGGAAAAAATGTCAAGTAATATGATTTTGGACAAAAAAAGTCAAGTAAAAGGTTAAAAAATGGAGATTGACGAAATATTTCAGATATTTTCACGCGAACCTTTACTTGACACGATTTTCGTGTCAAGTAATATAAGGTCTCACTTGACACGTTTCACGTGTCAAGTATAAGAAGCTCTTACTTGACATTTTTTTCGTGTCAAGTAAAAGGGTTAAAAAAGCGGAGATTGATAGAATATTTCAGATATTTTCATGTGAACTTTTACTTGACACGATTTTCGTGTAAAGTAATATAAGGTCTTACTTGACACGTTTCACGTGTTAAGTATAAAAAGCTTTTACTTGACATTTTTTCATGTCAAGTAAAAGGGTTAAAAAAGCGAAGATTGACGGAATATTTCGGATATTTGATAGGCCTACAATTATGTGCCGCTCATCGTCTACTTCTACTAAGCGATCATGTAGTAGAGCTCAACAATCGTGTTGTATTTGGTAGCGATTGTATAGCATTTGGTAGGCGATCATATAGAAACTAGTAAGCAATCGTGTAATGTTTTGTAAGCGATCGTGTAGTTCCGAGTAAGTGATTGCGGGGGTGTTTGTGGGCAATCGTTTAGTGTTACTCAGTGATCGTGTAGCAGCGCTCAGCGATCGTGTAGCATTTGGTAGGCGATCGTATAGCATTTGGTAGGTGATCGTATAGAAACTGGTAAGCGATCGTGTAATGTTTTGCAAGCAATCGTGTAGTTTTGGGTAAGCAATTGCGGGGTGTTTGTGGACGATCACCTAGTGTTACTCAGCGATCGTGTAACATTTGGTAGGCGATCGTATAGCATTTGGTAGGCAATCGTATAATATTTTTTAAGCGATGGTATAGTTCAGGGTAAGCGATCACGGGGTGTTTGTGGGCGATCGTCTAGTATTACTCAGTGATCGTATAGCTTTTGGTAGATGATCATATAGCATTTGGTAGGCGATCATATAGAAACTGGTAAGTGATCGTGTAATGTTTTGTAAGCGATCGTATAGTTTCGGGTAAGCAATCGTAGGGTGTTTATGGGCGATCGTTTAGTGTTACTCAGCGATCGTGTAGCAGAGCTAAGCAATCTTGTAGAGACCTTATTTTTTAATCAGCGATCGTGTAGAGACTTTATTTTTCATTTCCCTCTCAAATTAAAAACTCTTTCTCTCTTCTTTTACTTTACTCAACGATCGTGTAGAGACTTTATTTTTTGTTTCCCTCACTCTCCCATTTTCATTTCCCTCTCAAATTTGGTTTCCCTCCTACCAAAATATCAAATAAAATAATATTTTCCTCTCCCATTTTTATTTCCCTCTCTCAAATTAAAAACTCTTTCTTTCCTTCTTCACCATCTCACCCACGACCTTCCCCTTCCCCTCAATATTTTTCTTCTTCCGTGCGCCCGAGAGCCCTAGTCGTTATCAGCCTTCATTCTCCTCTCGCTTCCGTTCGCTCCACTGTTATTGAGTTTTTCATTCCGTTGTCTGCTCAGCCGCACCAGCCCTCTCCCTCGTCGTCTGCTCAGCTCCCTCGCCGTCTACTCAGCCGTGCCAGCCGGCCAGTTGTGCACATTGTTCGCGAGTCTTCAGCGTCGCCCAGATTTGTAGCCGAACGCCCCCAATCACTTCTGTCGCTTCAGCCCCGCCCAAATCTGTAGCCGAATACCCTCAATCCTTGTTTTGGGTAAGGTTTGGTAATTTTGTTGGTTTATATGCATAATCTTGATTATTGTTTGCTTTTGGGTTAATTCTGATAAAAACCCATTATGTTTGGGTCATAGATTTAGGTTGTAGTGGAGTTTGAAAATTGGAAGCATGTTGTGCAGGGTTGGAGCCACTGTCATAGATTCGGATATATGTTTTGGATGTATTTGAATGAATTTGTGATTTGGGTTTTAATGTACCATCTTCTGTAATGATTTACTTGTTTGAATGTTTGATGATGAGATTGATTTTGAAGTGTTGCAAGGAGTTCAGTTGCTGCCCAATAGGTTTGAAACCGATCTTGACAAGGTTTTGGTAAGTTTGGAGGTTACTAATATTGTTACCCATTGAAGTATTGGTTTAATAATTGAGTTATTTTTAATTTTTGATGTTCAATTCAAAGATTTCAAGGGATTGGAGCTACTGTCCAATAAAGTTAACGATGTTTGGACGTTTTGATAGGTATTAAGGCCTTGAAACTCTTTTGGAATTGTTACATAGTTGCTGGAATTTGCATTTTGTAACCATTATTATTGAACTTTTCATAGGTTGGATTACGTTGTTGTACTTTAACACTTATTTATATATTTTGAAATTTGATGTTATCGTCCTTTATTCTATTTTGCAAGTTGACTTGCTTAAACATGGCTTGCCTGACCCTTAGTTCTCAATCTTTAGACTTCAAAGCTCAATGTATAGATTAAATAATGTACTTTGTTGAGAATTTATTAAACAATTTGTCACTTTTGTGTTTGTTGAAAGTTTAGTTTTGTATACAAAAGCGATAGTTGAGATTTTATTTTGTGCATGTACATGTGAAAGAAAAATATTGTTGTAATTTGTGAGGAGTGTTCATAGTTTAACATATGGATTTTTAATGAATATATTGAGTTGATAGATCTTAAATGTATAATGTTTATTTATTTGATGTAATTGTATTGTTGGAATACAAGGTAGAATGTAACGTCCAAAATTTTTGTTCCTATTATACTTTCGGTAATTTCTAGTATTAAAGGGTATTTTTGGAATTTTGGAAATTTAATTGGATTAATGAGTTGTATTTACTAATAAAAGGATATTTCAATTTAATTTTTTAATTAGAGAAAATTGTGAAATTTGGAATTTTGTCATCTGAATTTAATTTTGGAGTTATTGTCGAAAATTGAAGTCATTTTGGAAAAAAGTGGCTAAGTTTTGAATTGGAAGTTGTTGGAGGAAAAAAGAAAGGGAAAAAGAACAAGTGTTGAAAGGAAGAAATAAACTAACATAAAATAAAATACAATAGAATAGNAATACAATAGAATAGAATAAAATAAAATAAATATATTATATTATATTATATTATATTATTTATTTATTTTTATTTATTTTCTTATCTCTTTCCCCTTTCTTCTTCTACCTTCACGCGACCCCCCCTCCCTTCTCGTTTTTGCTTCTCTTCACGCCGCCAACACCGCCGTAGCAACTGCCACCATTCGACGAGCGGAGGGGCCATCGAGTTTGCCAGATATGAAGCCATTCACCGCGTCCCTTCCCTCAAACGCCGCCCAGCCTCGTCCGCCAGCCGCGCCCATCTGCTCCAGCCCAGCCACGCATTACATCTGAAGGCCCCAGCCATGAGCGTCCATCGCCCACGGCGTTTGGGAGCCTCTAGTTGTACGTCCACTTAGATCTAAAGCCTGGCTATTCGCGTCTGCCATTCGCGAGCCCGTCCAATGCCGCCCGAAGCCGCTGCATCACTTTCTTCTTTATGTCCTCCGTCCAGCCACTACTTAAGCATCGTTCACTCTTGCCATCACCGGATCTATCGATTTGGTAAGATTGTGCTATTTTAATTGGATTTCTTAGCCAATGATGTTTTGCTTCAATTTATTGATACACATTTGTTTGGGCTTTAAAATCAAGTTTTGGAGAAGCTTTGAAGTTAAAAGTGTGATGTCAAGAGGATTTGGAAGTGGTTTCGACAAGCTTTTGGGTAAGTTTCTGGTCTTTGTTGATCATTTTTGGATACCCACTAAATAATGGCTTATTTATTGATTCAGTTGTGATATAAAAGGTTGGAATTGAAGGTTCAAAACGGCTGTCCATCGAGATTAAAGGTTGGATTTGTGACTAGAATTGTTGGGATATATTGATTTTGTAGCATGAGGTGATGTTCGGACCAACACACTTTGGGTAAAATTATTGGAAATTATTTGGTTAATTTAGTTATTGGAACTAAGCTCTTTTTATTAATTGTAAATTTGGATTATGTTTAGGCCTGATTCAAGATTTATCTAAGCTAGAAGGAAGATTAATTTGTTTGTCACTTAGACATAATTTTGAGTAAGTAATCTTACTACTGGAACTGCCCACGGGCCAGACACTAGATATATGCTAGCATATTAGATGAATATCAGGACAGGACAATAGCATGATAAACGTGAAAGATCTCATACCGAGAGTTCCATGAGCGGGCTTAGATCGCTCTGATTTCACAGTAACTGAAACATAAACGATATACATTCCTTACAAACAGTTATGCATATTAAACTCATCATCGGCATGCTCAAAATATAATAAAACACAAGGAAAGGGTTCATACCAGATGAAGACACTCTTCGAACGACTGAACCCAAAAAAGCGGAAAACCTCTGACTGATCTACCAGCACCCGGTAAGTATGTCGACTGCAACAGCACGATGCGAGAGTACACGAACAATGTCGTAGGGACGACACTACCGCAAGAGAAACTGGGTATCCTCGGCGTCAAAAACCCAAAGAGTGGGCTCTGGTGAGTTTGGTAGAGGACGAAGAAGAAGACGTCGTATAGATGAAGCAAGTGGGAGATTAACTCTGCTATCATATAGCGAAAATGCTTATCGTATAGTAAAGCTACACGATCGTTTAGGAAAAACTGAAAGATCGTTTAGAAGATGATACGATCATTTAGAGAACGCATGAAGTAGACGATCGTTTAGACGAACGAGCTTCTATCGTATAGGCTCTTACAATCACTCTTTCACGGATTCTTTTTAGGCATGGGCGATACGAATGCACAATTAAATAATAATGAAAACAATTTTCGTTACTTTAATACGCCGGTTACCATAACCTTCGCAGCCCCACTTCCCACGTCCGAATATGGATCAATCGGTTAATTATCAAATAATTAATCAATTAATTTAATTAATAAATATAATCATATTATATTTATATCCTATAATTTGATATCATATATCTACTATAGTATTTTCTCCTCTTCTTGATATAAATCATATTTATATCTAATTTCCTCCAAAATAATGTATCTCATTACTTTTAGCCAATTATATCATATATAATATAACTAATCCAATATATATCATATATAATTGAATTCTCTTTGTCAATTTGAACATTTCAAATTAACCCAAACACTGGTTTCTCAACTTTATCGAAGCTACCCAGGTGACCTAATGGACCTGTGGCTTGAAACTCCAACGGTACTTAAATAGTTGACTAAACTCTAGCCACAAGATCACCATTCATTAACTGCTGTGATTCCACTAAGACCAACAGTTGAACTCTTCTTACCACAGATATATTTCTTGTGTCCATCGGATATAACCAATAATGAGTACGATGACCCTTCATAGATGCTCGTAGTACAGTTGGGTCAATTTATCGTTTTGCTCCTATAGTTACATCTCACTCATTAAGTACCAGTGATTCCTCTAATGAATAATACAACATAGTCCAACTATGTATGAACACCTCTCGGGCCAAGAGAAGATGTGTGGCGCCACATCGTTTAAGCTCCGAAATCAGCCTTTAATGAAGCCATCTATTACTTACTCCTACCTCGGGGGAGGAGTGAATTCCATCTTATGTAGCTGAGTTCCCAGCTCCCAAATCAGACCAATCCCCAAAATGGTGAGTTGAATTCGGCGACCTGGCCACTCACACCAATACAAATCAAAGGACCGCTCTCAATGGCAGGAGTTCCCAACTCACTCAGGATTGAGGTCATGTTACCTATGGTCATCCTAGTGAAGTGAAGTCTCTGTCATGAACGGTGTTATATAACGAGACATTGACACTTTGTGATTAGGTCTTATACAAACTATTTGTATAGGACGCCCCCACTCGCATGTCTCCAACACAAATGATCAAGATTAGACCATCTGTAGCAAATCACAACATTTGTGACCATTCCACAAAGCGGGTCGCGTCCATAGCATTACCAGGATAAGGTTTCCCTCCTATATCCATACTACAGGTCATTTTGGTTATCACTCAAGACATGATCCACTTCTTTATCACCACATACATGCTTGAGTCACATACAGATAACCAGGGATTTTATTTTTATTGGTTTGTGGTAAAGCAAATAAAACAAATAATCGAGCAAAACAACAAGATGTGAAGTAAATATCATATATTAACAATCATAGTTGTTCGTATATACTGTTTAAATACTATAGGACATGAGAATTTAGGGCATCAACTCCAACAATCTCCCACTTGTCCTAAAACGATGTGGGGTGTACAAAAAACATAGTACAAAACAATAAACTAGGGCATAAAAGCCCAGTACAAAAAAATCTCCCACTTTCCCTAGTTTAGCCGCGGGCGATCCTGTAGACCCATGCTCCGTTGGTGACCCTCAAACACTGTAGCTGTGAGAGCCTTTGTAAACAGGTCAGCAACATTTTGCTCCGAAGCAATCTGTGTAACGATCACGTCCCCTCGATGCACTATCTCGCTGATCAGATGATACTTCCGCTCTATGTGTTTACCGTGCCAGTGACTCCTTGGCTCCTTGGAGTTTGCCACCGTCCCACTATTATCACAATAGAGGGTAATGGGCCTAGACATATATAGAACAACTTCTAGGTCTGTCAAAAACTTTCTGAGACGGTCTCCTTAGCAGCTTCGCAAGCCACTACGTACTCCGCCTCCATAGTGGAGTCGGCGATGCACCCTGCTTAGTGCTTCACCATACTATAGCTCCTCCGTTAAGAGTAAAGACTGACCCTGATGTGGACTTGCGAGAGTTCTTATCAGTCTGAAAGTTAGAATTCGTGTATCCTGTAAGGATCAAATCCCTTGAACCATACACGAGCATGTAGTCCCTCGTTCTTTGAAGATACTTGAGGATGATGTTCTTCACTACGGTTTAGTGACCCTGGCCTAGGTTAGACTGATACCTACTGACTATGCCCATAATATAGCAGATGTCTGGATGAATACAAAGCATCGCGTACATCAAACTGCCAACGACAGATGCATATGGGACCCGTCTCATATCCTCAACCTCTTGAGACGTCTTAGGACACATTTCCTTAGACAAAGTGACTCCATGCCTATACGGCAGTAGGCCCCTCTTGGATTCCTTCATCGAGTACTTGAGTAACATCTTGTCAATGTACGATGCCTGAAACAGTGCTAGCATGTTATTTTTACGACCCTGAAAGATCTGTATACCTAGAACAAACTGAGCCTCTCCCAAATCTTTCATTTGGAATTGGGTCGCTAGCCAGTTCTTAACTACAATCAATAGACTTACATCATTCCTAATGAGTAGGATATCATCTACATACAACACTAAGAAGACTACTGAAGCGTTGATGATCTTCTTGTAGACACAAGGTTTATCAACATTTTGGTCAAAGCCATACGACTTGATCGCAGCATCAAATCGTATGTTCCAAGATCGAGATGCCTATTTCAGTCCATAAATGGACTGATTCAGTCTGTAAACCTTTTGCTCTTGACCTTGGGCTATGAATCCCTCGGGCTGCACCATATAAATGGTCTTCTCAAGATTGCCATTCAGAAAAAACCGTCTTGATGTCCATTTGCAAGATCTCATAATTATAATAAGCTGCAATGGACAGGAAGATGCGGATCAACTTTAACATGGCAACAAGTGAGAAAGTCTCCTCATAGTCAACTCCCTCTACCTGGGTATAACCCTTTGCCACAAGTCGAGCTTTGAAGGTCTGTACCTTCCCATCAGCACCTTGTTTGCGCTTGTAGATCCATCAGGCGAACGTACAAGATCCCATACTGAGTTGAAGTACACCGACTTCATCTCGAGATCCATGGCCTTAACCCATTCATCCCGGTCAACATCCTCCATTGCCTTCTTATAAGACAACGGATCCTCAACGTCGCCATCTACTACCATAGCAAGGATTTCCGTGAAACACAAATAACAAACGAGTGGGTTTGCAACCCTCCCTCTACGTCGAGGTTCCCTCAACTCTTGAGGTAGAACCGACCTACCGGATGAACTCACATCAACAACTCTTGTTGATGTAGCAGGCTCTTCAACAACTCTTGTCGACGTTTCAGTAGTTTCATTGGAAAGCTCACGCAACGCGACTTTGCTCCGTGGACTGTGCTCCCTTATATGATCCTCTTCAAGGAAAGTAGCATTTGTTGAAACAAACACCCTATTTTTCATTGGATCATAAAAATAACCCCCTCGTGTACCTATGGCGTAGCCTACAAAGAGGCACAATCTCGACCATGATTCCAACTTCTTGGGATTAACCTCAAGCACATGTGCAGGGCAACCCCAAATGTGGAAATGACGTAAACTAGTTTTACGCCCATTCCCCAACTCCAGAGGTATTCTTGCAACACTCTTAGAGGGAACACAGTCGAGTATGTACATTGCAGTCTCCACTGC
The DNA here is from genome assembly GCF_009727055.1 of Benincasa hispida. Classification (NCBI taxonomy): domain Eukaryota; kingdom Viridiplantae; phylum Streptophyta; class Magnoliopsida; order Cucurbitales; family Cucurbitaceae; genus Benincasa; species Benincasa hispida. The sequence continues at coordinate 24,834,512 of NC_052359.1, read as the reverse complement.
AAAACCCCAAAACGAGTCCGGTAAGG
>NC_052359.1:24756013-24834236 GCF_009727055.1 Benincasa hispida | reverse complement strand
AAGATAAACATACCCGTACCTAGAGTAATCATTAGTAAAACTGATAAAATACTCATAGCCACCTCGGGCTCGCACATTCATAGGACCATAAAGGTCAGAATGTACTAACTCAAAAGGCTCCTTGGCTCTAAAACCTTTTCCAGTAAAAGGTCGTTTAGTCATCTTACCCTCAAGGTAAGATTCCCACACAGGTAAAGAATTTTTTTCTAACTCACTTAGAAGTCCATTCTTTACCAATCTCTCAATCCTATTGAGATTGATATGCCTTAAACATAGATGCCAAAGTTGGGCATTTTCTTTTGGAGAAATTTGTTGATGTTTTGATTCAGTTACCGCAGTTCTGAACATCTCAGTATTATGGAGGGAATTAATGGCTAACGGCCTTAGCACATATAAATTCGATTTCAGATTTGCTATGCAAATAAAAACAACATCTTTATGAATAAACGCTTTACTCAAATTAAAAGAAACAGTGTATTTACATTGCAATAAGCACTTTACAGAAATAAGGTTCTTTTTTAGTTCAGGAACAATATATACATCATTTGAAATTAGAAACCTATTCTGTAAAGTTGACTGGAGTCCTCCCACTGCCACAGCTGAGACGACGTGCCTGGTGCCTACTCACATCGTCATCTCACTAGCCTTTAGATGTCACCAAGATCTAATCATCTAAAAAGAAGAACAAACATTTTTAGTGGCGCCTAAATCAATTATCCAGGCAGAACCATCATTCTCCACTAAACAAGTTTCGAGCACAAGTAAATCACATTTACCTTTATCCACATTGGCCTTAGCCTTGGCTGCTTTCTTCTCCTTCAAATACCGAGGATAGTTCTTCTTCCAACGTCCATCTTGGATGCAATGGAAACACTTTCCTATAGCAACTGGTGGACGCCTCCTCGGGGCGACAGGCGGTGGGTTAGAAGGTGCCTTCCCTTTTCCTTACCACCCTTCTTCTTCTTCCCCTTTGTAGAGTTAGAAGTAGAAGGTGCAGACTTCGTTCCTAAGGTCGAACCTCTATGGAACGTCCTTGAAGATGAAGCAATATTTGCCTCACCCTTCTGCCTCTCCTTACTTTTCAATAAAGATTGGTATGTCTGCAACTCGTTGAGGAGAGTTGTAAGGTTATATTTCACTTTGTTAAGAATCACATTACTAACGAAGTGCAGGAAACTCTCCAGCAAAGAATGCAGGATTATGCTAACCTGGCTGCCCTTATTGATGGTAGACCCATTCAACTCCCCCACATTAAAGTGGACCATCATGTTTAGCACATGTTCAAGAACAGAGGTGCCTTCTTGCATTTTGGAGTTGAATATGTATTTAAGAGCCTCATGCATAAGCTGTTCAGACAGTTGTCCAAACATCCCCCGTAGGGACTCCATGATCTCACAGGCTGAGACCATAGGCTCATGCTTCTTGGCTAAGACGTCAGAAAGACTTGCCAAGATATAGGCTCGGGCCTTCTCATTTGCCCTTGTCCATTGCTCATATGCCTCCCGAACATTTCGAGCGACATTTGGAGCTAGAATAGGAGGACAAGCCTCCGTGAGAGCGAACATGAGATCCTCAATGATTAGGATCATCGTGATCATATGTTTCCATGTTGAAAAGTTGTCGCCAGTTAATTTTTCGGCACTTAACAACGATAAGATGGTTGTAGCCATTTGAAAATGTTGCTGAAAATACGAACAAATCTTGATTAGATTTTGCTAAACCACTTTTAAAACAATTATGCAAAACAGTTTCAAGTACCCTAAGTCACAGACTTCTATTTTAAAATGATGCCCCAGTGAGTCAGGTCAAACGCCACCGGTGGGGTGATCAGTTGCCCCTTCACTGGGATGAGGCATTCTCCATCATTAGGCAGAACCAACTCTTAGAACTGAATCTAACAGCCACCATTTTTCGGTCCAGAATCGTTAACTTTTAACTATTTCATGTAAGTGTAACCCCTCGTTTTCAGTGCCAGAGTCCCGCCTCAATGCACTTACCATAGGAAAAAGACAGATTAGGACAAGAGACTAAGTTACCTTATCCTCTTATAGGAGATCAAATAAAGAAACGCGCAAAACTGCCATCCTTTAGGAGGACACTCTTAGGGTGTCTCGAGGCGATGCGCAGTAACTTTATTCAACCTAACGAGGGAGACCGAGGGATATGTTGTTGCACTTCCCGCTCCTACTTACTATGAATATTCTCTCCATGCACCTTGATATTGACCTACCCAAACACCATCCGTTGAGGGGATATACCAAAGGTGCCACAAGGTCGAGGATAGATCTCACGGTATGGACTTTAGGAGAAAAATGAAAGGTTTAAGTGAAACGTCTTATACCCGAAGTACCTCCCACTGAATGTTCTACCTAAGGTTTCATTAACCTAGACAATCCGGTTACTGATTTTAGTCTAAGCGGTCTTTTTAAAGCCTACTCATAAACAACATTTGTTTATGAAATAAAACAAGTTCAAGTAGTCGCATTTAAACACTTTAATGGATTGTCCTTAACTTGCATATACACATCAAATCTATCTAATTCACCTTTCCAAGTAAGTTCCCAGGTAGGGGTGTTACGTTTTCGACAACTTAAATACCCCAGCCTAGACAGAACCCGCCTTAGACAAAAGGTCTCTTATAGTAGATTTGCTAACCTTTAACCTTTTATTAGCCAATTTAATCCTATTAAACTGATTAAAAGATTAAAACCATAGGGTTGCTAATCGTATTAGAACCGTGATCTTAGGTCTATGTGATCCAAGTATTAAACATTTTAAAACCATGAATTAAACCTAAGTGAGCATGCATGTCTTTATTATTCCTTTTAGTTCTAATTTCTCTTTAACTCTTAAAAAGAAACAACTAAAAAACATTACACATAACGAGGCGTTTATAACTATTATAAAGTAACCTATGTGTCATGCTTCATGCAATGTCCGGTCATTACTATATAACTTTTATATAATGCGTAATAACCAAGCAAAAATGCTATCATTCACCCTTATACTATAACAATTCTAATATAAAGATGATGCATGTTAATGCTTTTTATGCATGCATAAATATAACTCTTATATTATATGATGCATGAGCATGTACTTACATAATTAAAAATGATGCTTCTCTAAATTATAACAATTACAATAAAGAGATGATGCATGATCAATCCATAACCTAAGATGGGATTTTCTATATGTGCATACCATATGACATATAAAACATACATTCCATGTGTTAAACAAATAAATTAATGGACCGAGATAAGCCTTTAAACCAAAAAACGGGAATGAAAAACCCTATCTATTACATTTTTCATCGAGCAAACCGGTTCACAGGCGAACCGGGTCTTGAACCGCCAGGAGGTCTTCATCGTGTAGCAAACTCCAGTAGGTAGACGATCGTTCAGCATGCTCTAGACCCTGTCTCTTATACACATCTAGATGTGTATAAGAGACAGTAACCGATACGTGCAACTTGGTAAACAATTTACCTTGCGTTGCTAAGTGATCGTTTAGTCAGTTTCTAAACGATGAAGCTTGCTGACCTAAACGATCGCCTAGCGCGTTTAAACGATACACGAGCGCTTGATCGTTAAACGATACGTGCAACTTGGTAAACGATTTACCTTGCGATGCTAAGCGATCGTTTAGTCAGTTACTAAGCGATGAAGCTTGCTGACCTAAACGATCGTCTAGCGCACTTTAAACGATATGCGAGCGTCTGATCGTCTAACCGATACGTGCAACTTGGTAAACTATTTACCTTGCGTTGCTAAGTGATCGTTTAGTCAGTTTCTAACCGATGAAGCTTGCTGACCTAAACGATCGGCTAGCTCACGCGCGCATTAAACGATACTCAGGGATCGCGTGCTTGATCGTCAACCTGATACGACCAACTCTTGATCGCATACCCCATCGTTCAACTGATGCATTCAACCACGATCGCATAGTCCTTCATCTTCGCGATGCGATGGACAGCGATCGCATAGAACCTTTTCTGCATAATGCGATCAACCCTAGATCATCTCCTTCCTCAAAGAGCCATAACCTTTGCCCAGAACTTCGACGAACGACTCAAGACTTCAAACACTTTGAATATAGACTCGATTACGATTATTTATGCATAAAAGCGCAGGGGCCTTTACAAACAACCGCAAATGTAAAAGGAATTAAACAAACTGAGGCAATTCATCCTGAAAACATCCATTAATCCGGCACATCCATAGCAGAATTAACATTTAAAATAGCGTAGAAATGCACCCACCAAGAATGTATACATTATTTCATTGCAACAAATGCAATTAGAGTATCACTAACTTGGCTCTAATACTAATTGAAGGATCTCATATCGAGAGTTCCATGAGCGGGCTTAGATCATTCGGATTTCACAGTGACCAAAACATAAATGATATACATTCCATACAAACAGTTATGCATATTAAACTCATCATCGGTATGCTTAGAATACAATAAAACACAAGGAAAGGGTTCATACCAGATGAAGACACTCTTTGAACGACTGAACCCAAAGCAGTGGAAAACCTCCCACCGATCTACCAGCACCCGACAAGTATGTCGACTGCAACAGCACGATCCAAGCGTACACAAACAATGTTGCAGGGACGACACCACCACAAGAGAAACTTGGGTATCCTCGGCATCAAAAACCCAAAGAGTGGGCTCTGATGAATTTGGTAGAGGATGGAGGAGAAGATGTCGTGTAGACGATAAGTAAGTGGGAGATGAACTCTATTATCGTATAGCGGAAATGCTTATCATATAGTAGAGCTACACGATCATTTAGGAAAAACTGAATGATCGTTTAGAAAAGATATATACGATCGTTTAGAGGATGCGTGAAGTAGATGATCGTTTAGATGAACGAGCTTCTATCGTATAGGCTCTCGCGATTGCTCCTTCACAGATTCTTCTTAGGCGCGAGCGATACGAATGAACGATTGAATAATAATGAAAACTATTTTCATTACTTTAACCCGCCGATTACCATAACCTTCACAGCCCCACTTCCCACGTCCAAACGTGGATCAATCGATTAATTATCAAATAATTAATCAATTAATTTAATTAATAAATATAATCATATTATATTTATATCCTATAGTTTGATATCATATATCTACTATAGTATTTTCTCCTCTTCTTGATATAAATCATATTTATATCTAATTTCCTCCAAAATAATGTATCTCATACATTTAGCCAATTATATTCATATATAATTAACTAATCCAATTATATCATATTAGATAGACTACTTTCCTCTTATTCAATTTGAACCATTTCAATTAACCCAAACACTGGTTTTCTCGACTTTATCCAAGCTATCCAGGTGACCTAATGGACCTGGCTGAATGGCTCGAAGCTCCAACGGTACGTGAATAGCTGACTAAACTTCTTTAGCCACGAAGATGCCATTATCCATTAACTGCCAGTGATTTCAATAAGGACCAATAGCTGAACTCTTCTTCTTACCACAGAGTATATTTCTGTTCCATTGGATATAACCACAATCATAGGTCGATGACCTCTACAGAATGCTCGTAACTACAGTTGGGTCCAATTACCATTTTGCCCTATTGACTTTACGATCTCATCCTTAAGTACCACTGATTCTTCTAATTGAACAAATTACAATATAGTCCAACTATGCTGTGAACACCTCTGCGGCCAAGAGGAAGGTGTGTGGCGCCCCATCATCATTCAAGCCCCGGAAATCAGTCCTTAAAGAGTACATCATACTCTATACCCCTGCCTCAGGGAAGAGTGAATTCCATCTTGTGTAGCTGAGTTCCCCAGCTCCCATATCAGACGCAATCCACATATAGGTAGTTTGAATCGGCCCGGAACACGTCGCTTGCCACCATACAAACCAAAGGACCGCCCTCATATGGCAAGGTTCCCAAACTCGACCGTCAAGGATTGAGGCATGTTACCATAGTGTTCATTCCTAGTGAGTGGAAGTTCTCTGTCCTGAACGGTGTTATATAACGAGACATTGACACTTCGTGGTCAGGTCTTATACAAACTCTTTGTATAGGACGCCCCCGCTCGTATGTCTCCAACACGAATGATCAGGATTAGACCATCTGTGGCAAATCACAACATGCACTTATGACCATTCTACAAAGCGGGCCGCATCTGTAGCATTATAGGATAAGGTTTCCCTCTTATATCTATATACTAAAGACCATTTTGGTTATCACTCAAGACATGATCCACTTGTATGTCACCACATACATGCTTGAGTGACATACAGATAATCAGGGATTTTATGTTTATTTTTTTGTGGTAAAGCAAATAAAGCAAATAACCGAGCAAAACAATAAGATGTGAAGTAAATATCATATTTTAACAATCACAGGTGTTCGTATATATTGTTTACAAACTACAGGACACGAGACTTTAGGGCATCAACCCCTACAAAACAGATAGTATAATATGACCAATTTATGTTCTTGTATAAGAATCTGAAAGATTTATTTGTGCACGTAGATATTTGCATGCTAGTAAGAGATGATACTTGATTCACTGAGGTTGTATTTGATATGAGGATATTGAGGCATATATGCATGTTGTATAGCCATGATGTTGAGTTGTATATACATGTTATAAAACAATATTGTGATAATTGTGATGTTGAGACTATGATAGTGTCTTTACTAAATAGTTAGATGCCCACTAGGTATTGTGTTTCCTTGGGGATTCACTAGAGGTAGTGGCCATACTTAACTATAGTAGGATAGAAACCAGTTCTATGCTTCCACTCATGAGATTTAGATTTCTTTTCATTATTTTCTTAACTTTCAATTTTGATGTTTGAAACTTACTATTAAGAATTGTTTTCAGACTTATTTATTATCATTTATGATTTATGAGTACCCTATTGTTGTTTCTAATATTTGAATTTAATGAAGGACTTTTGAACTTACCTTATTTATTTAGCATTTATTTCACCATAAAAAGGTATCGTTCTAAGTTCCATGCATGCATGTATATAGTAACGGCCTAACTTAAGTCATAGAAGGTCAGGCCGTTACAATTGATATCAGAGCCCATGTTTTGGGTTCTATAGACTGACTTACTATGTATGTCTAGATTGTCCATGTGGCCCATGAACAGATTCCTCGTCATCGCCAGGTATGTCCTATCAATTATAAGTTTTATGATAGTTGTGCATTAAAATATTTGTTTAGCTTAAATGCACCAGTTATGTTCTAATGCTAGGTCAGTGACTCGTTAGAAGTTATTATAAGAGGATTCTCAGGTACGACACTACAAAAGGAGGAAAATAAAATAAAATAAATTATGAGGTCATTTGGTACTAGTTTATCTCATAGAAATTATGTTAGGAACAAACAAATACATATACCTCAGTTTAGAAATCTTAAAGGTCGATGAAACTATGTAGAGTTATGATAGTTTTGAAATAAAGGTATGTATATGTTAAAGCCCAGGAATAAAATTGTCTTGACAAGAATTCATTAAGAACTAGTGTTATGTTTTGTGGTGCAATTGGAGGCAGTATAAATAAATTCTTTCACATGGCACATTCTCGAAAATAAGGTTAAAAATTGTTTTATGGATATGAAGGACAAGAAGAAGAGACGATGGATTTATTAAAGGTTTTGAGATATTAGGAAAAAGCCCAACATTTCGAGATTAATTTTAGAAAGGATTCATAAGTCATAATCACTTGGGTAATACTACGACTTGGTGGATTAGGTAAAGTATGTGTAGTGATATGAAGAATTCTTTTGGAATATACAAATAAGTTGATGTCATTAAAGGAAGCCAAAATAGTTAGGCATGAGTTTGGACTTAAAGGAGATAAAGGCAAGGTGTTATTTGTTTGGGTTGAAGGATTATTTTAGAATACCTAGATTAAATCCATAGCATGGTTGTGATGAGGAGATCCAAGTTGGGCAAATTTGAACAAACAAAAGTCTTTCGGAGTTTAAAAGCATGAAAATTGGCAAAGGAGAATTCTACAAGATGGAAATTCTTAGTGAGAGAGATAAAACTTAGAGGGGAGCTAAGTAAAATATAACTTAGTAAAGAGATTATGTTTCACTTGGACAGTGAAAAAGAAAGGGAGGTGTCTTGAATTTAGTGGTTTTATCAAAGATAAGTGTAAATGAGAGAAAATTATCCAATGAAGTTTACTCTTTTGAAAAGAGAAAGGAATTTAATGTGTTCAAAACTCCTAGTTAAGTATGGTTTGGAGGCAGGATATGAGAGGTTACAAGGTATTTGTTTTGGTGTAAAAGAAGAATATATGATTATCATGTGGGACTTTGGGACAATATGTGTTAGATGGAAAGTAGCTTACATAGATGATTGGGTATGGAAATTTGTTTTAACACAAGAGTCTGATACGAAAATAAAAGGTTGAGAAGAGATAAGCTAAAATGGAGTTACTAGTAACAATAGATGTTGAAGAACTATTGACATGGTATGTTGAGGCTTCATTAGTTAGAGGTAAACCATTAAAGGCATTAGTACGATTTAAGGGATTTTGATTTTGTGTGCTAGTTGGAAACATGAACTAGCAAGACAATTAATTTGATTGTAAAAGGAAATTAATCCAGCTCAAGGTAGGCAAAAGTTATATATGCACAAGAGTAAGTAAGTTGGATCTCTCAATATCAGCATTAGTATAAAGGATGGACTTGGTAATAAGGTTGAGTTGATAACAAAAAGTTGCTATATGTGGGTCTTGAGCAGTACAGGATAGTATGTTTTCTCTTGCATGGGCAATGAGTTAACTAGCTCTAGGGAGTACGAGTAATTCAAGCTATGACTTATGAACCAAGAAGGTTTTATCGTAAAAGCTAACTCCAGGGATCAATTACGATTCTTACAAGGTTATGGAAATTTGTTATCAATTGACTGATGCTTTAGCATCCAGGGACTTCAAAACCTCATTTTCAGAGGGAATTTGAGATTCATCCGCTACAAGGTCTAAGTAATGATATGTCATTGTTTTAAGCCTAAAGAATAATATGAGGATTGGCTCAAGCAAGTTTTATAGTCCATGACAGTATAGAGCCTCAGGATGAGTTTCTCATGAATGCGAGACTTAATTAGACAGAGTTATTCTCAGACATGTAAACCCTAAGAAAGACATCACAGTCAACGCTTCTAGAGTAGAAGCAGTTTTCAGTTGACCAGATTTGTTCTGGTACGTATCTTCAAATGACTCATTATATAGCATGACCAGTTTCTCTACTACACATATGAAGTTTTTCCTGTGACCGAATGGTAAGCTCAGGTATATGTTTTTAGTGGGTAAGGCTTTCTTAAGCTCACGATAGTTTTCATAGTTCTTAGCTTGAACATGTTAAAATATTGTTGGTTTTCAGCATCTTAAGATTCATAGTTATATATGGAAAGGGTTGTCATATATTTTTTTTTATACTAGTTTTAGCTATATCAAATAACGACTTTCGTTTTACATCTAGTTTTTGGAAGAGTGTCCAGTTAGCATTGGTACTCGATTGGATTTTAGTACAACTTTTCACCCACAAACTGATGGTCAAACATAACGTTTGAACTAGATATTGGAAGATATGTTATGCGCCTGTGCGATAGAATTTCCAGGGAGGTAAGAAGATCAGAGCTCGTATGCAAATGGCTCAAAGTAGGCAGAAAAGTTATTGCTGATGTTAGGCGTAAGGACCTAGAATTTTAAACTGGCAATAAAGTGTTCTCGAAGGTGGCACATATGAGAGGTGTTCTGAGGTTTGGAAGGAAAGGGAAACTAAGTCCACGATTCATTGGACCTTTTGAGGTCTTGGAGTGAGTTGGTCTTGTAACTTATCGGTTGGCGTTAGCACTGTCACTCTCTTCAGTTCATAATGTTTTCCATGTTTCGATGCCGAGGAAGTATGTAACAGATCCGTCACATGTGGTGGACTATGATTGAATGACAACTTGAGCTACGAGGAGAAACCTATAAAGATTCTCGCCAAAGAGGTAAAGATATTGCGCTGTAGGGAGATTGCATTTGTGAAAGTCCTGTGGCAGAATCACCAATTTAAGGAAGCCACTTGGGAGCGAGAGGATGAGATGAGTGCCCAATACATGGAGCTTTTTCAAGAATAAACTTTCGAGGACAAAAGTTCTTTAAGGAGGGTAGAATGTAACGTCCCAAATTTTTGTTCCTATTATACTTTCGGTAATTTCTAGTATTAAAGGGCATTTTTGAAATTTTGGAATTTTAATTGGATTACTGAGTTGTATTTACTAATAAAAGGGTGTTTCAATTTAATTGTTTAATTAGAGAAAATTGTGAAATTTGGAATTTTTTCATCTGAATTTAATTTTGGAGTTATTGTCGAAAATAGAAGTCATTTTGGGGAAAAGTGGCTTGAGTTTTGAATTGGAAGTTGTTAGAGGAAAAAAAAAAGGAAAAAGAACAAGCGTTGAAGGGAAGAAATAAAATAACATAAAATAAAATACAATAAAATAAAATAAAATAAAAATATTATATTATATTATTTTATTTTATTTATTTATTTATATTTATTTTCTTATCTCTTTCCCATTCTTCTTCTTTCCTCACACGACCCCCCTCTCGTTTTTGTTTTCTTCACGCCGCCAACACCCACGCATCCGCTGCCACCATCCGATGAGCGGACGGGTCGTCGAGTTTGCTAGATCTAAAGTCGTTCACCACGTCGCTTCTCTCAGATGCCGCCCAGCCCTCGTCTGCCAGCCGCAACCATCTGCTTCAGCCCAACAGCGCATCAGATCTTAAGGCCCCAGCCACAAGCGTCCTTCGCCCACGCCATTTGTGAGCCTTCAATCGTACGTCCGCTTAGATCTGAAGCCTGGTTGTTCGTGTTCGCCATTCGCGAGCCCGTCCAATGTCTGTCTCTTATACACATCTAGATGTGTATAAGAGACAGAGCCACTACATCACTTTCTTCTTTACGTCCTCCGTCCAACCATTGCTTAAGCATCGTTCACTCTTGCCATCACCAGATCTATCGATTTGGGTAAGATTATGCTATTTTAATTGGATTTCTTGGCTAATGGTGTTTTGCTTCAATCTATTGATACACATATGTTTGGGCTTTAAAATCGAGTTTTGGAGAAGCTTTGAAGTTAAAAGTGTGCTGTCAAGAGGATTTGGAAGTGGTTTTGACAAGCTTTTGGGTAAGTTTTGGGGTCTTTGTTGATCATTTTTGGATACCCACTAAGTAATGGCTTATTTATTGAATCATTTGTGATATAAAAGGTTGGAATTGAAGGTTCAAAGCGGCTCTCCATCAAGATTAAAGGTTGGATTTGTGACTATAGTTGTTGGGATGTATTGATTTTGTGGCATGAGGTGATGTTCAAACCAACACATTTTGGGTGAGATTATTAGGAATTATTTGGTTAATTTGTTTATTGGGACTAAGCTCTTTTTATTAATTGTAAATTTGGATTATGTTTAGGCCTGATTCAAGATTCATCTAAGCTAGGAGGAAGATTAATTTTCTTGTCGCTTAGACATAATTTTGAGTAAGTAATCTTACTACTGGAACTGCCCACGGGCCAGACACTAGATACATGCTAGCATATTAGATGAATATCAGGACAAGACGATAGCATGATAAACGGATAGTATATTAGGACCGATATATGTTCTTGTATGAGAATCTGAAAGATTTATTTGTGCACGTAGATACTTGCATGCTAGTAAGAGATGATACTTGATTCACTGAGGTTGTATTTGATATGAGGATATTGAGGCGTTTATGCATGTTATATAGCCATGATGTTGAGGTGTATATGCATGTTATAAAACCATATTGTGATAATTGTGATGTTGAAACTGTGATAATGTCTTTACTAAATAGTTAGATGCCCACTAGGTATTTTGTTTCTTTCGGGATTCACCAGATTGTGTTTCCTTCGGGATTCACCAGATTGTGTTTCCTTTGAGATTCACCAGATATTGTGTTTCCTTCGGGATTCACTAGGTATTGTGTTTCCTTCGGGATTCACCAGATTGTGTTTCCTTTGGGATTCACCAGATTGTGTTTCCTTCGGGATTCACCAAATATTGTGTTTCCTTCCGGATTCACCAAATTGTGTTTCCTTCGGGATCACCAGATTGTATTTCCTTCGGGATTCACCACATATTGAGTTTCCTTTGAGATTCACCAAATTGTGTTTCCTTCGGGATTCACCAAATTGTGTTTCCTTCGAGATTCACCAAGGGTTGCGTTTCCTTCAGGATTCACCAGGGGTTGTGTGAGCCCCAAATTTTAAATTTCCTAGACAAGTATGTTTAGCCAAAGGTATGATATAATAAATATCTCATAAGTGAAAATCTATGTTATTTTTAAGAGTTATGGAGAAAGGAAAAGAAAAAAATATTAAATAGGAAAGCTCACTTATTGGTTTTGACTGGAGGCATTAAATATGAGGTGATGTGGCGGTTAATCCTTGAACTCGAGAGGCGACAAGAAGATTAAAAGGAAGAGAAACTTCGAAAGCTTGGTTTCGGCAATCTACATGAGCAAATTTAGTGAATTGGTGCCATTTGAAAGCTGGGAGAATCTAGTTTTCGAGATTGTCTTACCAGAGAAATATTTTAGGAGAAGAAGAAGAAAAGTGAGGAATTTGTAAAAGAGGCAGAATCTCAGATTAATCAGAACTCGAGGTGAAGATTGGAAGCTCTAGGCCAAACCATAAAGAATTTTCAAATGAAAGTTTGAGGTAAGAAATTTAACTCAATTATAAATAAGTTTGTAGAAGAAAGTTTCTTGAAAAGAGTTCTGGATTTTGAGTTATGAATTTTTAAAGTTGAAATAGAGAATCTGTGTAGAAGCAAACAGTTGCTTGGGAAGAACAAGCAAACAGCTCACCGTGAAGAGCGAGAGCGAGATGTGGAGGATGAGGATCTCGCTCAGGATGATAATCTCGCTCAAGAAGAAAATCTCGCTAGAAATTGAGTGAAATCTCACTGGTGGTGAGTATCACTAGGTTGAAGTTTGTTAAAGAAATGTTTGATCTCGCTCATGAGGATGAATTCTCTCATAATGGTTGTCTCGCTAGCAATGTGGTTTTGTTGGAGAAAGTTCCATTAGTAAATGAACTATTTGAGGTATTCTGCTAAGGAATTTAACTAGGAATTATATCTTTTTAGGCCAAGAAGAGCTAGGAGAGGCGTATAACCTGTTAAGAGCCCCGACGAGCTGTGAGTGACTATGTGATGATTTAATATTTTAATGATTTAGAAACTATGATTTCTTTGAAGTTATTTCTCATGCTAAGTGTTTAAATGAAGTGCCAAGCAACATATGTTTGAAACTATTTCTCACGCTAAGTAAAGCATGTTTTTCATGGAAATTGACATGATTTAAATATGTTATCTTGTCCAAATACTTTCAGCATATTTTAGTAACTCTATTTTTATGAAGAACTAGTATGATGAATGAACTAGTATGATGATTTGAGCACTAAGCCTTAGTTTTCAGCTAAATGCTTATAACTAGTTATACGATGAATACTGAAGGACAATGAGAAGGTATCCTAAGGATACTGAAGGACAACGAGAAAGTATCCTAGTCAAGTACCTAAGGTATGACGATACTCAGTTATAAGTACGTGCACGTAAGTAATACGATGTCGAGGGACTAAAATCATGATCAACGCATGATGTTACTAATGTATGAGTTTTCCAAGTATGTTTTCCATATCTAACGCATGCTAATAGTTTTTACAAGCTAGTTCAACACAATTTAAGCCAACTTATTTTACAAAGTATGAAGCATGCGTTAGGGTTAAAACTCAGGTTGAGTGAAGCCTGATGTACTATATTTATATACCTAAGATTACCAAAGTAAATGCGTTGGTATTTCTAAACACAATGAAGAAGAGTACTGAAGGTAAGAAAGGCATCTGAATAAATGTACCTAAAGTGTTGACGGTACATAGAAACCTCCACGTGCACGTAGATAGTTTTGAAGGAAAGGCCGAAGTATAGGTCTCCTAGGCCATAAACCAGCAAGGAGAGGCCAAAGCATGGGTCTTATGGCCGATAACAGATGTTAGAAGCTAGAGCGATGTATGTTCATTCTCAACTAGTGAATAATGATGTTTAATGATGTTTAAGATTTTTTTTATCAATGTTTATGTTTAAAGGAAGTTACTTGAGATGTCCATCAGTATATTTAAAGAGAACAACGTAGGGATCTCCCCTAGCCATAGTTTAATATGAACAGGTCGAAGTAGAAGTCTCATTTGGCCATGGTTTGGCGTTGGGAATTAGAGCAAAGAATGTTCATTCTTAACTAAGATTCAGGTTTCTAATACAATGGTTTTAAAGGTTTTATGTACACGTTTGCTTGGTATATTTTAGTTCCAGTGTTATGTTTTCAAGTTTTCAGTTTAAGCATGAGATTTATGTTTTTATTAAGTCACTCACTGGGCTTTTAGCTCATGTTTTCAAATGTTTTCCTTTCAGGTAACGATCAATTCCCAAAAGACTTTTCTGATGCTGCTCTGCCACTCAAAGGAACAGGTTGAAGGAAGCGTATTTGAAGACCTATATTAGTTAGTACACATGTGTCTGTCTAGAGACTAGTATTCTTGATGGGGCTCACTAAGTTGTAATATTCATGTATAAACAATGCTGTGAAACCCTATAATGTAAACGTGTTAAGTTCTGAGTTAATATGTATGTATTCAGAGTTTGAGCAAAATTTAACAGGTAAGATAGGCAGTAAGTGCCAACAAAAGGGTTGGTAACTGCTGCAGTCACCATTCCATCCAGGTTAGGAGGGTAATCTGGTGTGGGGTGTGACAAGTTGGTATCAGAGCAAAAACTTTTGGTAAGAGAGTGGAAAAGTTTATATATATAAGTCTGAGTCCTGAGTCCTTAGCATGTGTACTATCTAAGTAAAAGGAAGATGTCAAGTAAAAGTGGCAAGCAGAGCAGGCAGATAGACAACGGGAACTCTGACCTTACCTTTAGAAGTTTCGATACTCGAGGAAATCCAAATTTTAGTGAACAGAAAGGTAAAGACTCAGTAAATCAGGAAACTACTTTAGACGGGGAGTCGAGGATTCCGCAGACAGGAACAGATCCTCAGTCAGAGGACAGAATATTTAATAGGATCGCCAAGGGGTTGACAGAAAGTGTCAAATCAATTCTGGCAGATTCGGAAAGGAAGCAAGACGACCTTAGCGACAGGGCAGGTTTTACGAAGTGTCCTACCAGGAGGCAGAGGAGTCACCTAATGTTGTGAATGGTAAAGTAACTTTATGTACCAATATATTTATGAAATAATTTCTTATGGTGCTATACCTTTATTGTTATCTAGCATGTTGCACTGCTTGTAGGAAAGATTATGGAGAGCATATCCCTAAGTAGTTATTATTATGTTGTGGAGAGATTGTGATAGTATAAGAGTTTTACGGGCTCTGGGGTAGTTGTTGATAATTATAGTTATGAAGTGATTCCGTTAGGTTTCCTAGAATTGATGTCACTCTAGAGCATGGATTTCCTGAATAAATATTACAACCGTATGGATTGTTTTAAGAATAGATAGTGTTCGAGAGATTTGTTAGGCAAGAGACAGTATTTGTAGGAAGCAAAGGAATATTCTAGAAAGCTTAATAACAACAGTGAAAACTAGGAAGCTACTAAGTAAAAGATGTGAAGCCTATTTAGGCCATGTAACGGTTTTATAGGATGAGAAACTGAAACGTGAGGATGTACTAGTTGTACAAGAGTTCCTGGATGTTTTCTCTGAAAAGTTATCAGATTTACAACCTGACAGGAAAGTTGAGTTTACTATTGATTTAATTCCAGGTACAACATCTATTCTTTAGGTACCATTAAGGATGGTGCCAGAAGAAGTTAAGAAGTTGAAAGTTTAGTTACGGGAATTAATAAATAAGGGTTACATCAGATCCAGTGTGTCACCTTGGGAAGCGCCGATCTTCTATTAAGAAGAAAGATGGTACTCTCAGTTATGTATAGATTATAGGTAGTTGGACAAGGTGACAATCAGGAACAAGTACCCATTGCCTGGTATTGGTGATCTCTTTGATCAGTTAAAGGGAGCCACAATTTTCTCTAAAATAGATTTGAGATCCAGTTACCACCAGTTGAAGGTAGAGGCGGATGTTCCAAAAACTGCATTCAGGACGAGGTATGGACATTACGAGTTCCTAGTAATGGCATTTGGACTAACGAATGTCCTACAGTATTTATGGACTTGATGAATAGTATATTTTATCCCTACTCAGATCAGTTCATGATAATCTTCATTGATGACATATTGGTGTATTCAAGCAGTAGGGAAGATCACGGGAACATTTGAGGATAGTTTTCCAGACACTGCGAGAGAAGCAGTTGTATGCCACGTTCAGCAAATGTGATTTTTGGTTAGACCAAGTTGTATTTCTTAGTCATATGGTTCCAGCAGCAGGAGTGAATGACTCTAAATGCTTTAAATGTTTTAAGTAAATTGCTAAAGCTTATGAATGTTCAGCAATGCATGTTTACTGAAAGCTATTTATGACAACTATTCTCAAATAGTTACCAAGCAACGCATCTCGCATTAATGTTATATTTATACAATGCTTTTCAATGACCATGAGGATGTGTTAGTATAGAATGCTTTTGGGCAACTAAGTCATTGAGAAATAAGAATATGCAAGTTGAGTATGAGTGGCTCAATACTGAAGTACACGGAGAAGGTACTGAAGCTCAGTCTTAGAAATTGAATAGCTTGATACTAAAAGACATGGAGAAGGTATTTGAGTAGTAGTACCTAAGGTATGACGGTACTTAAACTAGAATCACATGATGAAAGAAAAGTTGTTATTGGTAGTGTCGAGATCACTCCACACTAACTATGGATTGACATTGAGGAATTGAGTAAAGATTCTCTCTCAACTAAGGATGCAAAATTTGACGGTTTCTTTCTCTTCTTTTTTGCATTTTTCTCTCATGGTTGGACGGTTGATCCTTATTTCTTAAGACATTCCAACTCAAATGTAAATATTATTCAGTAAAATATATTAATTCAAATAAGCTTAATTGGTACCGAAAAAAAAAAGGTAAAATAATGTATCTATGTGTAACAATATATGGAAATTTGAGATAAATTACAGACGCCACTACTAATCCAAATGGACCGAGTGCACGTATTTCTTTTTTACACGTTTAAAGAGAAATTCAAATTCCTCCCCCCACAAAGAAGAAGGGAAAAAAAACACAAAGAGGTAAAAAAAATTAAATGGGTAAAATATGTTTGCACCAAGCTATCGATCACGTGGTTCGCTAGCGCGATCTTGAACCGATAACCGAAAAACCCATTTAGCCACCGACTTCCTCTTCGTGTCGAGTTGGTTTGAAGGAGTAGTTTTTACAGTAACGGAATTAGTATTACAGGGAGAAGTTGCGGTGGAGTCAACCACAAAAGCCTTCAATCTCTGCATTGCGAGATCCAAAGTGGGTTCGGACATGTTGGCAAAACAAACTCGGAACCAACCGGGCTCGGAGCAATGGCATGACTGTCCGGGCGACACGTTCAAGCGCACCTCGAACACAATCTTCTTCCAAAGCTCCATTTCTGACTCAAACGTATTGGCTCCCAACAAATGCCTCATATCCACCCAACAAAACAACCCTGCATTCCCTTTATGGCACTTAATTCCCGCCTTTTCCAGCCCATTCACCAGCATTCTCTGCCTTTTTGCCAACCTCTTTTGATTCTCCTTTATGTACTTCCTCCTAAACTTCTTGTCCGACAACATTACCGATAGAAGGTACTGCGTTTGCGACGAAACCAATCCGAAGCTCGACATCTTTGTCGCTGCAGCCACTACTACTTCGTCGTTCGAATATATGGCTCCAACTCGAAACCCAGGCAGGCCGAGATCTTTGGAGAGGCTGTAAACAATGTGAACTTGTTTTCGGATTTGGTGGTTATGTTTGTAGTTTTGGTTGAGGATTTCCATAGCGCTCACGAAGCCTGGATTTCTGAAAATTGTGCCAGAGTAAATCTCGTCGCTGATTAGATGGAGGTTCTTGGATGCAATGAATTGGAGTAGGAGGTTGAGTTCTTGAGTGCTGATTGTAGTTCCTAATGGGTTTGATGGGTTTGTGACGAGTACACCTTTGACATTGAGGTTAAGATTTTGGGCGTTTTGGTAAGCTTCTAACAGTGCTGCCTCTGTTATTTTGAAGCCATTGGAGCTGGAGCATTGGATGGGTACGATTTCTATCCCAGTTCTCCATTTCAAATCTCTATCAAATCTGTACATTAATTGCATAAAACCAAAACCAACATTAGGAGTTACCAAATTTAGATAAGATATTCGTTATTTTTTCATAACATGCAATAATACGTCCTTTTTTACATTTATTTTGAAAAAAAATTATAATGATTAATTGCAATCTAGAGAAAATTCCTCCCATTGTACCTAATTATGACAATTTTAATTGAATAATTAATTGGTTGCATAAAAATTTAGAAACGTACCCAGGATAGTAGGGAGTAGGTAGAAGAAAAGCGTCACCAAGTTCAGCCAAGCAAAACATAAGAGTCTCATTAGCTGACGTGGCACCAGCGGTGAGAACTATGTGGTTGGGATCGAACGTTACTTTGTTTGCTCTAATTTCCGACATGAACTCTGTCAATGCCTGAAAACATTATTACGAAACATTAAATTACATGTGATTCCAAAATTGATGTCATAAAACTTTGAAATATATATATATATATATATATATATAATTAAAGAAAATAAATACGTACCTTTTTGAATGCAGGCAAGCCATTATAGTCTTGAAAAAGAGCAAGTTCTCTAAAAATAGACTTCCCATCTCTCTTAAAACTAGCTGCATCTGGATTCTCCACCAACCATTTCTCCACCACATCAAAACATAACTGCATGAAAATCAAAGCTTCATTCTCGTTAGCCATAATAAAAATATATATAGACAACAAAAAACAATATATTATTATTACTGACCTGATTTTCTGCTAGACCCATTTGAATAATCCCCTTAGGATTTGTAATCTCATCGTAAGGATTCTTCTCGTATTCTTCCCAGCCTGAGAAGTAAGACGAATCTTGGCCATGCGAGTTGCACGTGGCTTTTCTAGACAACAGCCCCATTTGATTTAGATATATATATATTTTTTATTTAAAAATGTTTGTGAGGGAAAGGCAAGAAATTGAGAATGAAAAAGTCAAATTTTAGAAGCAAGAGAATAAAGTGAATATGTGTTCGTTTAAAGAAGAGTAGTGTGTGAGCCTGAGGATGTGTACTGCAAACAGAACAAGAGATATTTATAGAGTTTTTGGGAAAGAATGACACGTGGAAAAAGCATATACGCTTTCTCATTCACCAAGGAAACACCTCAATACAACACATGTATTCTTTGTTTCTTGAGTCATACTTATTAATAGATTAAAGAAATAATATAACTCCACCACCCCACTTTGGCACTTTCTCTACCTAAATCTAAATTAAAATTTACCCTATCTATCATTCAACCGACACCCCCATGAGTTTCATTGATTTTAAGTATACATGGTCAAAGTGAATTAAAAAATAAATGTTCTTATAATAGAATTGAAGAAGTAAAAATGAAATTATGATAAGAAATTAGGAAGAGAGGAAATATATAAAAAATAAATAGGACCCGTACCGACATGAAATCTCGGCAAAGGTGATAGAAAAGGGAGAGAATGGTAGTGGGACAATGTGATGGGAGAATGGGAGGAAGCAGCATCGCGTTCATTTGTCGGTCATTCCTCACCATTCTAAAACCTCTCCATTAGCCATTGTTTCTTACTCAATATTGCTACCCTAGTTTATTTTGACTACAATATCACTTCCCAAATACACTACAAAATTATTTTTTTTTCTAAATACGTGGAACTTTAAAGATTTAATTTTTATATTTTTGTTTATGAACTTTAATATCTAATCATTTAGGTCATGTTTTCATTTAGGTTACTATTTCCACTTCTAAATTTTTTTCTTTATTAACTCCTTTTCATCAATGGTTTAAAAAACCAATCCAAATTTTGAGGATTAAAAAAAGTAGTTTTCAACAAGTTTTTTTTTTTTGGAATTTAGTTAAGAATTCAACAATTGTATTTAAGAAATATGCAAATCATTGTAAAAAATGTGGATGAAGTAGACTTAATTTTAAAAAACAAAAACAAAAAATCAAACAGTTATCGAACGGCGCCATAGAAGTTTTGTAATGATTTAGTGTGAAATATTGTGAATAGTTGATCAAATTCTTAAATTTATAGATTGGTAAACATATATGGAAATGTGTTAGGAAGAAATAAACTTATTAGAGACCTAATGTGTTATAAATTACAAAGACTACGTTGTATAGTAAAAATAGATACATACTTTTTTTATGAGATGTTTTTTATGGTAGAGATTAAATTATAGAACAACTAGAATTTCATATGTTTAAATTAGGAATTAAATTGTTATAAAATTGAAAGCTAAACGGTTACAAATTGAAATTCAATTTTCAAACTAAAAAATTCAATCATGTTTTTTAAAAGCACCTTTTTTTTTTTTTAATCTCAATCACTATTTTGGTACTTGTATTTTGTGTTTCATTTCATTTTAGTTTTTTGTAATTTTAAAATTTCAATTTAGTTCATATATTTTCAATAAATTTTTAAAATATTTCAAGTTAGTTTATTGTACATTTTATATGTACAAATTTAACTTTATCAGCATTTCCTTATAAGTTTTGAAAATATTAGCATAGTGTCTTTTTTATTGTCATTATTTAATCAATTTTATTAGAAACTAACATTAAATAACTAAATTTAAGATTTATCAAATTCAAAGTACATGGACTAAATTAAAAATATAAGGCCTAACTTTAGACAATTAAAAGCATAGAAACTAAAATGCATCCATCCAAAATTTAGATACCAAAACTGTATTTTAACCTAATTTACTTAATACAAACAAAAAATATATCTCTCTTGTTTCAAAAAAAATTTAATACTACAAGAAGACTATATACTCTACTCTATTTAGTCACACTAGACAATTGTTTCATAAAAATTTAGTAGATTCTAGTATAATGTTTGTAAACCTCACTCCATTCTTAAAAATATTGTGATATAAAAAGTAAAAATTTAGGTAGTATGAAAAATCGTCCAATCTTCCTACTCTCAATATTAGTATTGAAAATATTTCCACTCCACTCTCTTCTTTTCTGGCTTCATTATTCTTTTTTCTCAAAAACTATAATGGTGAACACAAGAATTTAATACAAAGTATTATCTTTGATTGAAAATAAAACTATGTATAGTGGGAAACAGAGCTGTGTTTGTTTGGCCAAGGGTATCATCATTCACAGGCCTGAAGAGATGGGGGCATTTAATTTTATTTGGGTGCCTTTCAAGTTTCTACCCTATAAACCACACAGATAACCCCCCATATCAATGGGCCACACCAAATTTATTGTTCATTTCTTCTAATCATTCTCAAATATTCAACCAATTAATCAACCTAATGTTCTTCGAGTCGAAAATTTAAATCTTCATATTTTTATATTTTTTGGATTAAAAAAGGTTTTATAACTATTTCTACCAGAGTATAATTCAATAGTTTAGATATATATTTATTTGTTTAAAGAGGTTCATACATTTTTTATGTTTGATGTGTGTACCTTTTATATTGCTATAATTATACGTATATTCTTTATTCATAACCTTTTATATTAAGTTTGGTAAAGTGCCTCTAGAGGGAGAAAAAACACTGGTTTATAAAAATGCAAATAAATATATACATACATAAATAAATCAGTCTAAGAAAATTATGACCGTATAAAACTACACATATAAATAATTTATTTGATGTCAATTTTCGCATAACTCAATTAATTAGGGTATGTGTATACTCAATAAGATGTTAAATTGAAAATGTAATACTTATAATAATAATACAGAAAATGTAATACTTATAATGATAATGATGTGTTTGAAATAGAAACTTGTTAAAACTCTATACTAATATTTGTATTAATTTGAAATCTTGTAGTTTTATTAAGGATATCAATGTACACCCATTTTAGATTTTATTTGAAAAAAAAATATCATGCGAAACTTTATAATTGTTTCAATTAAATGTTTAAATCGTCATATTAATTTAGATTGTTTCAGATTATCTTTAAAAATCGTTCATGCATCAATTCGTATATGTTTATACTTCTTCAAATGTCAGCTTAGTTATTTACAACGAACAATTAAATTGATTTAAAGATGATTTTCAAAGATAATCCTAACTCAAAGTCCAAATTGTTTTGTTTATGAAAATTATGGATTTAATCAATAAAAATTATAAATTTAAAACATAATGGATAGTATAAACTGATACACTTACGAGAAGTTCAAAGTTTAAATCTATTTTCTTATACTTTTTTTAAAAAATAAAAATTCTAAATGTCACATCTTCATCTTTTTAATTCAATATATACGATGTTATTGAACAACAACTTCAATTGAAATATTATAACGCATTAGAACTAACTTATAAATTATAAACACATGAAATATATTTCAAAAACTAAACTATATTAGTTAGCCAAATAAATATTTGTTTCGATATCATTAAATGGAAGTAGTCACGAGGCCCTCTGCATGGGAGACAAAGCGGGGGTGCCCCCCAGCCCCCTACCCACCAAATTTTAATTACACAATATAATATACATTTTAGAGGAAGGAAAAACAACACAAAAAAAAAAAAAAAAAAATTCATGATGTCATTATATATTAAATCAAGCTTGCTGTTTGAAAAATAATTGTATAGTCACAGAGAGTACCATAATATTATTTATAAAACAAGTGTGAATATTAGTAGACCCACCTTATCTTTTAAAAAAAAAATATTTGGACGTATTTCAAGTTACATCTACGATTGTGTATTTTACTTAATTGTCTAATCATAATTTATCACATGATAAATTCTTTTTACTTTTGTTTTAAAATATTTTGTTTATTTTTTTATGCGTGAGATGAAAATAAGATACATAAAGATATGTGTATTTTAGATATATCTAAATATTGTCTTATTTTTAAAAGTATATTGATCTGACACTATAAGAAAATTTACACTCTACTAAAACATTAATATCATGTCTTTATGGGAAATGTCTTTAACCTGATTATACCAAAAATTCAAATTTCAATTTTCCTTCTACTATAAATCCCATGATAAACTGGAAAATAACTGAGTTGTTGATGGTGCTAATTACAAAATGTATCATTCCCTCAGATTTAATTTGAATGGCTTATACATCTAATTATAAAAAATATCCATAAATTTTGTACATTGTGTCAAAAATATCTTTGATGTTTTAAAAATTTTAAAAATACCTTTAACATTAAAAAAATTCAAAAATACATTTATTATTAGTTTTGGAAGAACATTAAGGTCGTTTGGTTTAAAGTTTTATAGATGCTTGAGAATAGAAGATGTATGAGAATAAGATGTTTAGAAATTAAACATGACTGTGTTTGGTTATGTATCAGAATGAAAATAGAATGTATGAAAATATGTTATACTTTTTTACGCAAAAGTATAACATTAATAAAAATTAATTTCAATAACTAATTTTTGTTTCTTAATTTATTTCTATTACATTAAGTTATCAAATCAATTTTAAGTCATTAAAATTTAATTAAATTTACATGTTCATCCTCCAATTTAATGTATTTATTATCAATTAAATTTTTTATATTGCACATCTATATTATCAATTTTTATTAAAAAAAATTGGTAATTAGTTTAAATTATAAGATTTAAGTTATAAAAGAAGTTGATATAACCTAATAGATTTTAAATCATCAAGCAATATTTTTATTTTTAAAAAATAACTATAATTATAGATTAAAACTAGAGATTGTTTAATTCAAAAAATTAACTTATTTTATTATTAGTTAATTAATTAATATTTTTTAAAGACTAATTAATAATTTATGACGTTAATATATATTACTAATAAAAAGAGATTTAAGCAAATATAATTATGGTTGTTCATATTTTTTTAAAGAGATTATGGTTTTTCATATTAATTCATAACAAGAGAATAAATTATTATATTTGTATTATTCTTAATAAAGTTAATTATATATGTCAATTATAAATTTAATTTAAACATATTTATAAAAATTAAATAAATTAATCAATCTCAACCAAGAATAAAAACAAATAAAATGAAAAGATAAAAAGTAAAAGAGAACACCATTGGAAATAGATAAAAACCCATCTATTTGGATGTCTATGAGAAACCTCCGTAGATGGGAATATGAAATGCCTTGAAATAAGATATTCTCATTCCCAAAATTGAAAATTTGTACATAACATGGTGATAAAATATCATTTTCCATTCCCACCTCTTATTCTCATGAACCATCAGGCGAGTGTTTTGTTTTAAAAATACATTTGAATTTTCTAAAGTTTTAAAAATACTCTTAAATTTAAGGAAAAAAATCTTTAAAAATATCATTACTATTAGTTTATGAGCACAAACTATTAATACTAGTTTAAAAAAAATCCGTGAAAAGTTTCAAAAGTTGTATTAAAATTCTTAGTCTTACCAAAAAAAAAAAAAAGTTTAAAAATGCTCTTACAGTATTAATTTGTTTAAAGTTTTATTGAGTTCTAATAAATTTTAAAACAAATTATATATATATGTCTTTATTTGTATAGAACTCTCATTTTTCTTTCATTTGTCCAATTTTTACACTAATTTTCTACAACAAAATATAATCTAAAACTTCAAATTAAACATAAAATCCCACAAAATCTCTCACAATTTCAAGATAATAATCAAAATCTTCCCTTAAAACTTACCAAAATGGTGAAAAGCCAAATACAAAGAGGACATATTTGACTATTAACAGATACTCAATTACTAACCTATAACCTTGTTAAAACCTTTAAGTTTAAGGTTCACTTGGGGCTTTTATTATTCTCTTTATTTTTCTTGTACTCTATAGGTACTTTATATCGCAAGGAGGCAACTTTTATATATATATATATATATATATATATAGTTAAATTGAATTAGGGGAGAGAGAGAAAATGGAAAAGGGAGATGATGGGTGCATAGATAAATAGTAAGAACAATGTTTTTTTAGTGGTAATGTTATTCATGCAACTTATCAAAACTTAGAGGTATTTTTATAATAATTAATAGTTTATATTCATATACTAACAGTAAAGGTATTTTTAATTTTTTTATTTTAAAGATATTTTTAAAAGTTTTGAAAGTTTAAGAGTATTTTTTAAACAAAACACTAATAGTTTCCATTCAATATTAACTACTTTTGAATTCTTTCGAAATTTTTAAAGATATTTTTGAAATTTTTAAAAATTTAAAAATATTTTTGATTAAAAGAATACAAAGTTTAAAGACATTTTTTTATAGTTTATCCTACATTTAAAACTATATAAAGTTTAGTTTACCCTACATTTAAAACTATATAAAGTTTTGGGATACTTGAAAAGAGTTTCTTTGATAATTAATTATAATTTTTACTCGTTTCAACGTTTAAAAAAAATGTATTTCTGCTTCAATTCTTTTTTTTTAAAAAAAGCTATTTAGACTATGGTGTATTCACATGGTGGTCAAGTTTTATTAATTTACGGATTTAAGCAAGATAGTGTATTTCTAGTTTGAAAATTAAAAAGAAAAATAAAAACAGTTATCCTCGACAACCATAATTTTAGCTAAATCAAATTATGATGATAATAAAAAAAAAAAAAAAAAATCCAACTTAAGCATTTAATTTATTGTTATTTTATTTAAAGTTAGCTAAAAGCTAACCCTTTACTTGAGAAAAATGTAAGCTACAGGAAGTTTTATTGATTTACGGATTATTTTTTAAAGTTATTTTTTTAATTCTCAAAATTTGGCTTGATTTTTTAAACCATTAGTGAAAAGTAGATAACAAAAGAAGAAAGTTGATGTGAAAGTAGTGTTCATAGGCTTAATTTTCAAAAACAAAATTCTTCCCACAACTTGGAGGGTTTCCCCTAGCTCTTCGGTCATTATGATACTGGTTCTATCGCCTTTAACGGTAAGACTTTTTTCTCTAGCCTTTCTTTATATTTTCCTAGAGCTTCTCTCTAGCTCTTTATTGACACTTTTGTAATTTTTCATTCTAGATATATACACATCTTTTGATATGGGGTATGGTGAAGGTGTGAAGAATGTTTCAACCTGATTGAGATATTTAGGTGTACCTACTGATATCTTATATAGTGTTGTAAAAATAGTGGGAGAATCGAACCACTAACCTTGAAATCAATAGCATAAGACATATTTTATGTTAGTCAAACTATATTCATTTTGTCGCAACATTTATTGATATACAAGTTTTCTATATATATATATATTGTAAGTTTATTTTATGCAATTGAAAATTTAAATTAAAAAAAAAAAACTAATATGCCCATTAAGAGATTAGACCAAAACACTTGAAACTAAAATATTTTAAATAAAAAATAAGTTTATATACATAATTGAGGGAAAAAAAAATACTACCCACCCTAAAACTTTATTATAAACTAATATGATCCGTGTCCTGCAAATTATGCTTTCTTAAGGCTATATATCCTATGTTTAATCCATCTTCCAAATAAAAACAAAGTCATACGCATTGTAAGAATAAGCTAATTCCATCCCATCACAAATTTGTACAAAAACATTTACTTAAAAAACCATATATAACAAATATATTATACAATTAACTACGGCCGCCCTCCGTTTTATAGCTACCCGATTTCCCAAACCCCTCATCTTTGGGGGGAAAAAAAAACATGGGGTAGTTGGAAGAATAGCCAAAAACATTATTAAATTTACAAATTTAGCCATAGTTTTTCAAAATATGTATGTATAGCAAAAAGAGTATGCAAATATTACTCAACTAATATATTTTGTATTTTATATATAAGTAAGTTTTATAATTGATATACCAAAATTATGATTCAATTATGATTCATGTACTGTATTTGTCAGGCAACAAATTCCTATATATTTACTATTATTTGTTGACTTAATTTGAATCCTTACATTATCATCAATCTTATAATTGTTCAGTCTATCCTGTTGGTAACTATTTTGAATGAAAGATGATAAATTAAGGATACACCAATATTATACTTGAAATTAAATTTTGGAACAGGTGTTGATATACTTAAACAAATATATTTCTAAGTAGTATTAATATACTCATAGTGCACCATGGTTATATTTGAAATGAATTTTGAGTTAATGTTGATATAATACTAATACATCAATATTATTACTTAAAATTATATTTAAAATGAATGTTGGTATATAATTGTTACACTAATGATATACTTGACATTAGTTTTTAATGAGTATTAATATATTATTGATACACTAATTTATACTTTAAATGAATTTTGAATGAGTGCCTATGCGCTAATAATGTATAAACTTGAAATTGATTTTTGAATGAATGCTAATATATTATTAATTCACTATTCATATACCTGAATTACATTTTCAATGAGTATTAAATATACTATTGATATACCAATACTAAACTCAAAATGGATTTTATGACTATGTTTATACTATTGATATACTAACGATGTAAATGAAATGAGTTTGTAATAGTTACCAATATACTATTGATACATCTATATTATATTTTAATTGCATTTTGATTGAGTGTTGATAAACTACTGATATACAAAATACTTAATACTGCATTTTGAATGAATTATGAAATACTGCTGATACACTGATGATTTACTTAAAACTAATTTTGAATTAGTACTAATGTACAATTGAAATACCTATGTTATACCTTAAATATCATTCTAATGATATACTTCATATTTGGTGTATCAACAATACCATTGATATGTTTTTTCTGAAGGAACCATGAGGTCCACTGTGGAAGCGCTGATCGTTCCCAAATTTTTAATTTCATAAAATGATAAAATTTAGAATCCAACTTATGCATTTTAATAAAATTACAGCATGTTTTTGAAGGAAAACGGTGAAGAAAATTAGGGTTAGAAAATAACTTATCCTTTAACTTCACGAATCTCCTCCTCGTTCCAATGATGAAAACTTTGAACAAAAACAAACGTCAACTTGGACACCACCATAAATGAGTCTTCTGTATTCTCCTTACGGATGAGAATTACACAGAGAGTTGTGGACTTCTCTGATATTTGGAAGAGAGAGAGGTTTTGAGAAGAGAAAACCTTTTTATGGTAGAATGACGTTGGAAGAAGAAAAAATACACAGGATCATTTGTGAAAAATCTTCTGTGAAGAAGATGAAGAACTGTATCGCATAACTCCCCTCTCCCACACTGCATGATCGATTTTCTAAGAGAATTTAACTCCCTCCTTAAAATTTAAATTTAAATTTAAATTTAATTTAATAAATAAAACATATATATATATATATATATATATAATAACTAACTTATTATATATATAAAACTATATGTTATATCAAATATAATAGATAGCCTATAATGTACATTATATCAAATATAATATAATTTATAGTTTTAATTCTCTCAATTAATCATCATATTTAATATAAATCAAATCTATGTTCAATTAATTATATGAATCAAATTCACATAATTAATATTTGATTCATATTCAAATATTCATTTCCTCTCAAAATAAACATATTATGATGTCTCAAATAAATTATATTAACTATATCACATATAATTAATTTAAATTAATTATATCATGTATAATTAATTCCCTCAATTAATTTGAACAATTCAAACTAATCCAAAATTAATTCTCAATAATTGCAATTGAGTTACAAAGAAGACCTTATGGATCTTTAGATTGAAGTTTCAATGGTACTTGAATAATTAATTAAACTCCTTTAATTAAATTACTCAACACCCATTAACTGCCGGTCACTCTACTAAAGACTAACAACTGCACTCTTTGCACTACATATATATTTATGTGTCCATTGGATATAACCAGTCAATAGTGTGATCATCCTTCATAAATTGCACGTAAGTATAACTGGACCAAAATTACTGTTTTGCTCTTGCAGTTACATCTAACTCCTTAAGTACTGATCTCTCTAATGAACAATAAGTCATAGTCCAACTATGACCAAATCCCTCTCGGGTCAAGAGATGATATGTTGCCATATTGTTCAAGCCTCGAAATCAGTCCTCAAGGGAGAAATTTATCTACTTACCCTGATATTAGGGAAGAAGTGAGTTCTATCTTGTGTAGCTTCCCAACTCCCCACGAATCCCCAAAATAGTAGGCTTATTGAGTTGAAAATTTGACCACTCTCACCCATACAAATCAAAGGACCGCCTTCATAGGCAGGAGTTCACAACTCACTCAGGATTCAGGTCATATCACCTATGGTCATTCTAGTGAAATGTATGTTTACTATTAATGGCGTTATATAAAGAGACTACTCATCTCGTGGTCCGATCTTATACAAACTTTTTTGTATAGAACACCCTTGCTCACAGATCTCCACATGAATGATTTAGATCAGATCATTTATAGCACTTTACAACATTGTAACATCTACAAAGCGGGCCGTATTTGTAGTGTCACCAGGATAAGGTATCCGACCTTGTCCTTATCCATCTACTACGGACCATTTAGGTTATCACTTAAACATGAGCCACCTGTATGTCTCTACGTACATGTTTAAACTATAGAAGATAACCTTTGGATGTAAGTTTATTAGTTTTGTGGGTTAATGCTACTAAATATCGAATAAAATACCTTAGATTTTATTGAATAAATAAATCATTTGTACATTATAATTACAAACTATAGGACCCACAAGATTTAGGGCATCAACTGATATACAAAATATTAATGATATGTTATATAATTAATATACCAAATTAAGTAAATGTAACTTATATAAGATTAAAATCATATCAAGAGTTTTGAAAATAGAGCTAATTAACAAATATACTTTTATCTTTACTATATCAACTGGCAAAATTAATTTGTTTGGCGTACGTATATATATGTGGTGAGACCTTTCTCTCCTTTTTTTTTTTTTTTTTTTAATTATTATTTCAATATAGTATGTTGAGTCACTTTGTAAAGTCGGATGAACGTTCATCGTGTTTGATTCAACTTTACTCGTCGCTCGTGTCATATAGTTTAACACGACTATCAAGTGGTCAACTAAATTTATGATTGAGCAATTAGACTAAAATTACACCAATGTGATTGTTTCATAATGATCATCGGTGGTGAATTCGTAAATGCAAATATTTTTAATAAATACCATATATACATTTTTAAATAGCTACTTTTTTTCGCTCATACATCTTAAATGAAAAAAAAAAATTACAAGACCTTATACGTATACATTATGACCGCTTCATTCAATAATTTCATCATTATAAAATTTAAAACCCTTTAAAAGCTTGCAATTGATCCGAATTACGTCGAAATATAGGTCGACAACAGTAGTGGACACTGTTTGCAAGTTGCGAAAAGAAAATTTTGTAAAGAGGTGCACCAAATTTGTCTCTCATAAAAGTTTGGTAAGCGTATAATAATAACGATGTGATTGATTTTAAATTGAAAGCAAACCCACCCAACCAGACATAATGCAAATATGCTTAATGTTATTTGTATATAAAAAGAGAGAAAAAAAATGCCTCATTTGCATGCAGAACAAAACAAACGGCGGGGTTGGTTTGTTTTAAACTTTACTATTTTTGAAAACGTATCTGAGAAACTGTAAATTTAATAGTGATAGTCTGGACAAAAGTTAGAATTTAGTTAATCCTTACCGTTTATAATTAGATTTAGTCTCATAGTTTGATAAAATATTCATAAATAATTCCTATGTTAGAAACTATTTATGAAGATTTTATCAAATTATAAGGACTAAATTCTAATCTTTAAAATTATAAAGATTAAATTTTAACTTTTTTTTAAACTATAGAGATCAAATTTATAATTTTATGGTTGAAAAAAAAAAAAAAAAGTAATAGGAGAAGTTGGTATTGAATAATAGAAGGGGAAGCACGTGGTTTGTAGTAGAAGGGAGTAATTAGGGCATGTGAAGGGATTGCCCCACAAATATGGTTTTATAAACGAAACAAGAAAGAAGGAATTGAAGGGGCATTTGGGTGACAAGTAGTATGAAGCTCACGTTACTCTATCCCCAAAGGAGACATGGCCATGGACCATTTGTTGCCCCATTTCCCATTTCTATCCTTATTTGTTATCTTCTTTTTCGAGGTGATTAATTTAATGCCCCAAACGCCCTTTTGGATGGCTAATTGGGTCAACCAAAGCCTACCCATACAATCAACTTCCCCACTTCTCAACTTTTTGTTGGAAATGAATTAATTCTATAGCAACCATACTATTCTCATGCAAACTAAATTGTTAGGATTAAGAATATAAACGATTTACAAACAATGAAATCTAGATAGTAATTTAATGTTTAGAGCAAGATCTTTCTCAACTAAACACACGAGAGTTTTAAATTCTCTATGTAAAATGGGAAGCAGGAGAATTGAGTATGTTTAGAATATTGGAGAACATAACCATTGCATCATAGTTATAAACTTTTCACTGAACCCCATTAATCTCAGTAAAAGTAATTTGAGTATTCACTTTGAAGGAATAATATAACATGCAACGAAAGAATCCAAAATTAATAAGTACTTAAACTACATTTAATTTGAGTTTTAAACATGCTACTCAAGAAGTTTTCAAAAGAGGGTTTGAACATAACAATACCTTTGTAGTTCTCTTCATGATTTCAGCAGAATCAGATAGACCACCAACAAGATCTTCTCAACTATGCTCAAGAAGGAATGTGTGGTAGAAACACTCTAATCAAGCTGAATTGAAGATGAACTTAGAGAGTGTGTAGTAGGGTTTCGATTTTACAGCAACTTGGATAAAGAACTCATAGTTTTTTCAAATTCTATGCATGAAGCTTCATTATATAGATTTAATTCATGCATTAGAAGATAGCTGCATGTAGGGCAACTCCTACTTGGTATTAAGTGAAGAACTCATGGTGGATTTTTGTGATAAAACACTATAAATGATGTTAGTGGATTTTTCCAACTCAAAAACAATTTCAAAATTTATTTTTCATTTAAATAAAACTATTTTATTAATTTAATGTTATATCATTAATTCAAAATTAATTAATTTAAATAAAACTAAATTAATTATTTAATATCTTAATATTAAATTAATAAAACATCAATTCCACCAATAAGATTCAGATTCATATAATTAATATTTAAATCAATTTAAATATTAATTGATTCTTCAATCTTATTTTAAATTCGATGAAATTAATCATTTTAATTGCATCGTATACAATCAATTGAAAAACCCTAAAACTAAATTTGAACATTTCAAATTCATAATGCTAAATTCAAAATTCATCTAATCAATTACTCAATTCATTATTCCAATTTATGAGCTAGTAGAGGGACCTATTGGACATACAGATCATGAGCTCCAACGATTTGTAATCAATTGGTTAAATTCTTTAAACCGAATTAATTACTTTTTGTTAACTATCAAGACACACCACTATCGCTCGATAGTTACACTCCTTTACTGTAGATGTATTTCTATCCATGTTAACCATAATTAGTAAGTCAATCATTCACAGGATGTTCGTATTTACAACTAGGCCAAAATTACCCTTTAACCCTTGAAAATACTATTGGATTTTATGTCCTAAAACTCGTAGTTTGTAAATTGATAAACATATTCTGTTTTGTTTTTTGATAAAATTGTTATTGAAATTGTAATATTGAATCCAATAAACTAAGGTCCTAAGGTTATTTAATGTAGTTTGAACTTTATGTAGTGACATAAATGTGGATCAAGTTCAAATATATAGCCAAAATAGTTTATAGTATATGAATAAGGTTGGGCGCCTTATTCTAGGGATACTATGGATGCGGCCCATTTTGTAGTTAGTACAAATAATGTGGTCCTAAACCGTTCATGTGGAGACATGAAAATAGGGGCATCCTATGTAAAGAGTTTATATAAGACTGAACCATGAAATAGTCACTTTACGTTCTAAACACCGTTTTATGTATAAAACTAACTATTTCATTAATTGATGACCTAGGTAACTTAATCTTAATCCTGAGCTAACTATGAACTCCTGTTCATTCGGAATTATCCTTAGATCTGCATAGGTGAGGGCAACTCATTATCGCTGGCCCAATAAGCCTCCCATTTCAGGGGTAAGATCAGGTGGATAGCTGGGAACATAGGGTGCAAGATGGAATTCACTCCTACCCGTTATATGGATAGTAGATAAGTTGTTCCCTTTAGTACTGAATCCAGGTCTTGAACAAGGGGCCTCACCCTCTCCTTGGCCCGAGAGGGGTTCAGTTTATAGGTTGGACCTTAAACCGATTGTTCATTAGAGGATCATGGAATTTAAGAAACAAGATGTAATCTTGGGGGTAAAACGGTTTTTATGACCCAGCCGAGATTACGAACAACCTGTGAAGGATTAGCTTACTAATCATGGTTATATCAAATGGACACAAATATATCTATAGTGAGGGGAGTGCAACTATGGGAATATAGTGGAATGACCCGTTAGTTAACAAATGTTGATTGGCTCCGTCTAAAAGAGTTTTAGCCAGCTAATCTCGGATCGTTGGAGCCCATGATCTATAGGTCCATTAGGTTCCCCTACTAGCTCACATAGAATAAACTTAGAATAGTATGATAAAATGATTCAAATTATTCGAATTAGGTGAAGAGAGAGAAATCGACAACTATATGTGATATAGTAGTCGATTTTTAGTTTAGAGATACAGTTTTAATGATTAAATGTGATTTAAATATCAAGAATATGAATACGTTCATATTCGGAAGCTCGAAAATAATGAAAATGGTCAAAGATGTAAAAAGTCAAAGAGTTGACTTTTGACTTTGAAAAGACAAACTTTGACAGACCTTATATTCAAATGTGATTTGAATTTCGAGAAAATGAATGCAAATTCATGCTCAGGAGGTCAAAATTAGTCAATACGAAAAAAATCATAAAAAGTCAAAATGTTGACTTTTTGGTCAAAGTTTGATTTTGACTATTTTGCCCTTTGACTAAAGTTAATAGGAAAATCTAAACTTTTGTTAGATAATTCCACTAACAAGATAGTGGGCTAGGTGTTGGCTTATAGTGGAGACATTAAGCCCACTTAGGTAGTAGATTCTAGGTGTTGGGTTTTTATGAATTTGTTCATGCAATTGTTGCATGACTTTTTTCTATAAATTTGGGCTTTCAAATTGGATGAAAAACTTTTGCAATTTTGCCAATTTTAGTTTTCAAAATTAGGTTGAGAAAAAGAAAACTCAAACCAAAAAGAAAAATCC
The DNA here is from genome assembly GCF_009727055.1 of Benincasa hispida. NCBI lineage: Eukaryota > Viridiplantae > Streptophyta > Magnoliopsida > Cucurbitales > Cucurbitaceae > Benincasa > Benincasa hispida. Next base: position 24,799,792 of record NC_052359.1, on the reverse strand, counting down.
ATTTCTTTTTTCCATCTCTTTCTCTCTCTCGGTTTCTTCATCCATCGGGTCCCACAATCCGGTTCTGAATCCAGAGGATAGTAGATCAGCTCTAGTGGTTGTTCGGTTCATGTTCGGGTGGAGATGAAAGCATTTCGGGAGCTTCAAAAGTAAAACCCTAATTAATTAATTTAGGGTTGCATGCTATTTTCCTTTTAATTAGAAGCAATTAGAGTGTAATTAGATCCTTATTCCGCTTTGTATGTCTCGTGTTCCATCAAATACATCTTGTTCCTTAAGCTTCTACTGACCCTCTAATGAACAACTGATTCATAGAACCACTTACGAATCATGTCCCTCTCTATCATGAGAATGTGGGGCCCCGATTGTTCAAGATTAGGATTCAACACTTAAGAGAACAACCTATCTATTAACCCTAAGACGGATAGGAGTGAGTTGCATCTCGCAAGGCTATGTAGGCTAGCTATTCGGTCTTATTCCCAAAATGGAAGGCTTATTGAGAAGTGTTGTTGGAATAATCTCACCCATGTAGATCAAAGGATAATCTCGAATAAACAAGAGTTCATAGCTAACTCATGATTAAGATCGAGTTATCTTGGGTTACTTTAAATATGAAATAGTCAGTTTTAATAGTAAACGGTCGTTATAAAGAAAAGTGACTATTTCATGGTCTAGTCTTTATGCAAACTCATTGCATAGGATGCCCCCACTAACATGTCTCTACATGAATGATTTGTGGATCACTGTTCGGATCGAGAATTGATGTCGTTAATTCAACTCCAAATCGAAGCAAAATAAATTTGTAAAAATTGAGCTACTCCGATCACTACAACAACATAGCAACAATGGTAAGTCTGAGTCGATCTACAGAGAAGCACGATTGGTTTCATTGACGTAATTTTCTAACTAGAGCAATAAATGGGGGGGTTTGTGTGGACAAAAGATAAATGTGTGAAATTAAAATAAAAGGGGTAAATGTAATCTAGGGTAGGAGTCTATCTAATTTCTATAGCAAGAGAGAGTTCCTATGTAATTTCTTTCATTAGACACCAATTAATTATGCTAAATCTATCAATCCATCAACCTATTAGAAAATCTAATAGCCCAATTAGCGAAACTTGATGTTAAACCAAATTAATCCTAATTCAATTTACAACTCTTCCTTCTTAGCGACATACAAGTTAAAATGGAATTGCATTATGAAAAGGTTTAATTGTTAAAACATACTACAAGACGGAAAGCCATATCTTGTAGCACGATTTATTTGGAAAGATTTACTACGACATACATAAGTTTGGCCAGAAAAAGTCTAGACTCTAAACATGTGATCCTAATACTTGCAACTTAATCAATCAACGAAGCATAGACTAGAAAGATTTTGCAAACAAGAATTTTAACAAATTAATTTGTCAGAAGAATGTATCGAAACTCCATTAAGATTAAATCAAATCCAACCAAAGAATTTACAAGATTGCAGTTAAATTAATTAGGAAATCTTCAAGAAATTAAACATAGGGCTTTTGCTCAAAGAAACTAGATACAGATTACCTCTCAATTCATAGACAAATTTGAGATACACATCTGTCCCATTGATTACAACCCAAAATAAAAAGCAAAACTAACCTAGAGATATTGAAGATTGAAGGGAATAGAAGAAGGGCCAAGTTTTACTTTAGCCTCCATTAATTTGGCCTCCCAAATTCAGCTTGTTTTGACCTAGGGACGAAGAGATTATTTATAGAAATTGAGGCAGCGTCACAACGCTGAAAATAGCGTTGCAATGGTCACTTGAGCACGCGCTTAGCCAAATTCTCATCAAAGTTCGTTGCATCGCGATGCTCTACATTGCCACGCTGCGCTTCTGTCTTCAGCATTAGGGTCGAGTGTCGCAAGACTTTGCAACGGTGGCGATGTTGATCTTCCGGAGCATGGTGATGCTAGGGGCAGCGTCGCCTTGAGCTACTGCCTTCTGAAGGATCTCTTAACGAAGAGTATCCATGAGTGCTGTCGAATCTTTCCAATTCACCGTGACTGAAATACACCATATACATTTGGACGTACAGTTATGAAATTATACAGTAATTAACGTCATGCTTTGAACACTAAAAAGTAAGGGAAAGAGTTCTCATACCAGTTGAAGACGCTCTTCAAGATTTGGAACTCAACGCAACAGAAGACCTCTACCCGATCAACAAACGGCCAGCAAATGCGTCGGCTGTAGCAGCACGATCAACCATGGACAAATGAACGCAGTGCGGACGACACCACCAGAAAGGAGCCCTTGGTATTCTCGGAGTGAGAACCCAAAGTGTGGTCTTTGGTGAGTTTGGTAGAGGTAGGAGGAAGAACTAATCATGTAGACAATAAGCAAGTGGGAGAGAATAGGAAGCTATCCTATAGCTAGATGCTTATTGTTTAGAAGAAGCTACACGATCATGTAGGTTTTACTGAACGATCGTTTAGGAAAACGTAGACGATCGTTCATCAAACACGACACACTATACGATCGTTTAGGAAAGCTATCCGATCGTTTAGGAAATAACATGCGATCGTTTAGGCGCGAGGTATGCAATCGTTTAGGCGCTAAGCGACTATTGTATAAGCTCTCGACTTATGCGACCGTTTACGTTTCCACACCAACGCCAAACTTTTCGAACTTTTCCAAACTTCGCAAAATGAAATAAAATTTCATTTTATTCTTCGGTTACAATAACTGATGCGGTTTTTCCCACTAACGCACGTCCGAGAGAATTTTAGGCCAATTATCATATAATTAACTAGTTAAATAATTAATAAATATAATCATATTATATTTTTACCATATAGTTTGATATCACATATCTACTATAGTAATTTCTCCTGTACTTGATATAAATCATATTTATATCTAATTTCCTCCAAAATAATGTATCTCATACATTTAGCCAATTATATCATATATAATCGAACTTCCTCTTGTCAATTTGAACATTTCAAATTACCCCAAACACTGATTCTCGACTTTATCCAAGTTACCTAAGGACCTAATGGACCTGTGGCTCGAAGCTCCAAGGGTACGTGAATAGCTGACTAAACTCTCTAGCCACGAGATCCACCATCCGTTAACTGTCAGGCATTCCACTAAAGACCAATAGCTGAACTCTTCTTACCACAAATATATTTTTGTATCCATCAGATATAACCAATCATGAGTATGATGACTCTTCAACAGATGCTGGTAAGTATAACTAGGCCAAATTACCGTTTTCCCCTGTATTTACATCTCACTTCTTAAGTACCACTGATTCCTCTAATGAACTACAACATAGTCCAACTATGTTTGAACACCTCTCGGGCCAAAAGAAGGTATGTGGCGCCACAACGTTCAAGCTCCAGAATCAGCTCTTAAGGGAGCTATCTATCTACTTACCCTTGCCTAGGGGAAAGAGTGAATTCCATCTTGTGTAGCTGAGTCCCTAGCTCCCAAATCAAACGAATCCCCAAAATGGTAGATTTCAATCGGTGACCTGGCCACTCGCACCCATACAAATCAAAGGACCACTCTCAATGGCAGGAGTTCCCAACTCACTTAGGATTGAGGTTATGTTACCTATGGTCATCCTAGTGAAGTAAAGTCTCTACCATGAACGGTGTTATATAACGAGATGTTAACACTTCGTGGTCAGGTCTTATACAAACTCTTTGTATAGGATGCCCCCACTTGCATGTCCCCAATACGAATGATCAAGATCAGACCATCTGTGATAAGTCACAACACTTGTGACCATTCCACAAAGCGGGCAGCATCAGCGTTATCATGATAAGGTTTCCCTCCTATATCAATATACTACAGACCATTTTGGTTATCACTCAAGACTTGATCCACTTGTATGTCACCACATACATGCTTGAGTTACATACAGATAACTAGGGATTTTAAGTTTATTGGTTTGTGGTAAAGCAAATAAAACATGCAACTAAGTAAAAACAAGATGTGAAGTAAATATCATATATTATACAACATAAGCGTTCGTACAAACTATTTACAAACTACAGGACATGAAACTTTAGGGCATCAACCTCAACAATCTCCCGCTTGTCTTAAAGTGAAGTGGGGTGTACATAAAGCTAGTACAAAACAATAAACTAGGGCATAAAAGTGCGATACAAGAAAATCTCCCACTTGCCCTAGTCCAGCTGCGAGCGATCCTGTAGACCCATGCTTCGTAGGTGACCCTCAAACACGGTATGAAAGCCTTCGTAAACAGGTCAACAACATTGTGCTCCAAAGTGATCTTCGTGGGATCATGTCTCTTTGATGCACTATCTCGCTGATCAGATGATACTTCTGCTATATGTGTTTGTCACGCCTATAACTCCTCGGCTCCTTGGAGTTTGGCACTTCCCCATTATTATCACAATATAGGATAATGGGCCTAGACATATTTGGAATGACTTCCAGTTCTGTCAAGAACTTCCTGAGCCAGACGACCTCCTTAGCAGCTTCACAAGCCACTACGTACCCTACCTCCATAGTGGAGTCGGTAATGCACCCTTGCTTAGTGCTTCGCCACACTATAACTCCTCTGTTAAGAGTAAAGACTGACACTGATGTGGAATTGCGAGAGTCCTTATAAGTCTGAAAGTCAGAATTTGTGTATCCAATAAGGATCAAATCCCTATAACCATACACCACAGAGCACTGTAGTCCCTTGTTCTTCGAAGATACTTGTGGATGTTCTTCACTACGGTCCAGTGACCCTGGCCTGGGTTAGACTGATACCTGCTGACTATTCCCACGCACGTAGCAGAATATCTCTGACGAGTATAGAGCATCGTGTACATCAAATTGCCAACGCGAGCACGTATATGGAACCCATCTCATCTCTTCAACCTCTTTTGAGGCATCTTAGGACACATGTCCTTAGTGACAAAGTGACTCCATGCTGATACCGGAAAAGTAGGCCCCTCTCTGGAGTCCTACATTGAGTACTTGAACAACAATCTTTGTCTCAATGTAACGAGTAGCCTGAGTAACAGGCTGCACTGTTGTTCTTGATGATCTCGAAAGATTTCTGTATTCCAATAGAGACAGAACTGAGCCTCTATCCAAATTCTTTCATTTGGAATTGACGTGTCGCTGAGCAGTCTGTCTGTAACTCTATAGTCAGTATGACCCTACATCATTCCAATGAAGTAGGGATATTCGTCTAACATACAACACTTAAGAAGACTACTGAAGTTGTTGCATGATCCAAATTCTTCTTGTAGACACAAGGTTCATCAACGTTTTGGTCAAAGTCATACGACTTGATCGCAGTATCAAACCGTATGTTCCAAGATCGAGATGCCTGTTTCAGTCCATAAATGGACCGATTCAGTTTGCAAACCTTTTGCTCTTGATCTTGGGCTATGAATTCCTCGGGTTGCACCATATAAATGGTCTCCTCAAGATTGCCATTTAGAAAGGTCGTCTTGACATCCATTTGCTAGATCTCATAATTATAATAAGCTACAATGGACAGAAGGATGCGGATCGAATTTAACATGACAACAATCAAGAAAGTCTCCTCATATTTGACTCCCTCTACCTGGGTATAACCCTTTGCCACAAGTCAAGCCTTGAAGGTCTGTACCTTCCTATCAGCACCCTGTTTGCGCTTGTAGATCCATTTACAACCTATAGGTCTTACCCCATCAGGCTGATCTACTAGATCCCATACTGAGTTGAAGTACATCGACTCCATCTCCAGATCCATGGCCTTGACCCATTCATCCCGGTCAACATCCTCCATTGCCTTCTGATAAGACAACAGATCCTCAACGTTGCCATCTGCTTCCATAGCAAGGATTTTCGTGAAACCTAGATAGCGAACAGGCGGGTTTGCAACCCTCCCACTACGTCAAGGTTACCTCAACTCTTGAGGTGGAATCGACCTACTGGATGAACTCCCATCAACAACTCTTGTTGATGTAGCAGGCTCTTCAACAACTCTTGTTGAAGTTTCAGTAGTTTCAATGGAAAGCTTACGCAACATGACTTTGCTTCGTGGTCTGTGCTCCCTTATATGATCCTCCTCCAGGAAAGTAGTGTTCATTGAAACAAACATCCTATTTTCCGTCAGATCATAAAAATAACCCCCTCGTGTACCTTTGGGGGAGCCTACAAATAGGCATAACCTCGACCGCGGTTCCAACTTCTTGAGATTAGCCTCAAGCACATGTGCAGGGCAACCCCAAATGCGGAAGTGACGTAAACTAGCTTTACACCCGTTCCACAACTCCAGACATGTTCTCGCAACACTCTTGGATGGAACACAGTTGAGTATGTATATCGCAGTTTCTACTGGGAAACCCCAAAACGAGTCCGGTAAGGAAGCATAACTCATCATCGAGTGAACCATGTCCAACAAGGTCTTATTTCTCCTCTCCGCTACACTATTCTGCTGAGGTGTCTTGACGCTGAGAGTTGGGAAAAGATTCCATGGTCTATCAAATAGTCCTGAAATGCCGAGACCAAAAACTCTCCACCTCGATCTGATCGAAGTGTTTTAATCCGTCTATCCAATGCGTTTTCAACTTCAGCCTTGAACTCTTTGAACTTTTCAAAGGATTCAGACTTCCGTTGCATAAGATAAACATACCCGTACCTGGAGTAATCATCAGTAAAACTGATAAAATACTCATAGCCACCTCGGGCTCGCACATTCATAGGAACACAAAGGTCAGAATGTACTAACTCAAGAGGCTCTTTGGCTCTATAACTTTTTCCAGTAAAAGATTGTTTAGTCATCTTACCCTCAAGGCAAGACTCGCACACTGGTAAAGAATTTTCTTCTAACTCACTTAGAAGTCCATTCTTCACCAATCTCTCAATCCTATTGAGATTGATGTGCCCTAAATGTAGATTCCAAAGTTGGGCATTTTCTTTTGGAGAAATTATTCAACGTTTGATTGAGTTACGATAGTTTTAAACAATTCAGTATTATGGAGGGAATTAATGGCTAATGGCCTTAGCACATATAATTTTGATTCCAGATTTTCTATGCAAATAAAAACACCATCTTTATGAATAAACGCTTTATCCACATTAAAAGAGACATTATATATACATTGCATTAAACACTTTACAGAAATAAGGTTCCTCTTTACTTCGGGAATAATATATACATCATTTAAAATAAGAAACCTATTCTGTAAAGCTAACTAGAGCCCTCCCATTGCCACAGCTGGGACGACGTGCCCGGTGCCTACTTGCATTGTCATCTCACCAGTCTCCAGCTGTCGCCAAGATCTAATCCCTTGAAAAGAAGAACAAACGTGGTTAGTGGTGCCCGAATCAATTATCTAGGCAAAATCATCATTCTCCACTAAACAAGTTTCAAGTACAAGTAAATCACATTTACCTTTATCGGCCTTGGCCTTAGCCTTCATTGTTTTCTTCTCTTTTAGATACTGAGGATAGTTCCTCTTCTAGTGTCCATCTTGGTTGCAGTGGAAACACTTTCCCTTTCCAACCGGTGGACATCTCCTTGCGGTGACAGGCGGTGGGTTAGCAAGCGTCTTCCCTTTTCCCTTACCACCCTTCTTCTTCTTCCTCTTTGCAGAGTTAGAAGTAGAAGGTGTAGACTTCATTCCTGAGGTCGAACCTCTATGGAACGTCTTGGAGGATGAAGCAACATTTGCCTCACCCTTCTTCCTCTCCTTACTTTTCAGTAAAGATTGGTAGGTTTGCAACTTGTTGAGGAGAGTTGTAAGGTTATATTTCACTTTGTTAAGAATCACATTGATAACAAAGTACAGGAAGCTCTCCGGCAATGAATGCAGGATTATACTAGCCTAGCTGCCCTCATTGATGTAGACCCATTCAACTCCGCCACATTAAAGTGGACCACCATATTAAGCACATGTTCACGAATAGAGGCACCTTCTTTCATTTTGGAGTTGAATATATATTTAAGAGCCTTATGCATAAGCTGTTCAGACGGTTGTCCAAACTCCGCAGGGACTCCATGATCTCATGCGCTGAGACCATAGGCTCATGTTTCTTGGTAAATACTTCAGAAAAACTTTCCAAGATGTATGCTCGGGCCTTCTCATTCGCCCTTGTCCATCGCTCGTATGCCTCTGAACATTTCGAGCGATATTTGGAGCTAGAATAGGAGGATAGGCCTTTGTGAGAGAGAACATGAGATCCTTGATGATCAGTATCGTCGTGATCATGTGTTTCCATGTTGTGAAATTATCGCCAGTTAGTTTTTCAGTGCTTAACAAAGCCAACGTGGATGTTGCCATTTTGAAAAAGAGTTGTTGCTGAAAATACGAACAAAACTTTATTATATTTTGCTAAACCACTTTTAAACCAATCAGTTTTGCAAAATAGTTTCAAGTAGCCTAAGTTATAGACTTCTATTTTGCGGATGTCCCAATGGGGTAGGACAAATGTCACCAGTGGGGTGATCAGTTGCCCCTTCGCTGGGATGAGACATTCTCAACCATTAGGCAGACGACTTTGGAATGAACTAAAACGATTTTTGGGTCCGAATGTAACTTTATATCGCGTAGATGATGACCTCGTTCGGTGCCAGAGTCGTAAGAGACCATAGGGAGAGCAGATTAGGACAAAAGACTAAGTTAATTATCTTTTATAGAGTAGAAAATAAGAGAAGAAGCAGCAATAGGAGCAGCAACTCTTTAGGGAAGAACACTCAAGGGGCTATCGCTTCCTTCCACTATACTGATGAACACTCTCTCATCATTATTTTGACCTATCAACACATCTGTTAGGGGGACATGCCAAAGGTGCCTCGAGGCTGAGGGTAGATCTCACGGTGTGGACTATTTAGGAGAAACATGAAAGGTTTAAGTGAAGCATCTTATGCCCCAAGTACCTCCCACTGAATGTTCTACCTAGGGTTCATTAACCTAGACAATCCAACTATTTTAGTCTAAGTTGTCTTTTCAAACTCTACTCACAAACAACGTTTGTCTATGAAATATGAAGAAGTTCAAGTAGTCACATTTAAACACTTTAATGGACCGTCCTTAACTTGCATGCATGCATCAAATCTATCTAATTCACCTTTCCAGGTAAGTTTCTAGGTAGGGGTGTTACATTTCCGTCAACTTAAATACCCCAGCCTAGACAGAACCCGCCTTAGACAAAAGGTCCCTTATAGATAGATTTGCTACACTTTAACCTTTTATTAGCCAATTTAATCTGATTAAACTGATTAAAAGATTAAAGCCTTAGGGTTGCTAATCATATTAGAACCGTGACCTTAGGTCTATATGATCCAAGTTTTTAACACTTTAAAACCATGAATTAAACCTAAGTGAGTATGCATGTCTTTCTTAGTTCTTTTAGTTCTAATTTCTCTTTAACTTTTAAAAAGAAACAACTAAAAAACATTGCGCACAACGAGGTGTTTATAACATTTATAAAGTAACCTATGTGTCATGCTTCATGCAATGTCCGGTCATTACTATATATAACTTTTTATAATGCTACAACCAAGAAAACATGCTATCATGCACCCTTATACTATAACAATTATAATATAAAGATGATGCATGTTAATGCTTGTTATTCATGCATAAATATAACTCTTATATCAATGCATGAGCATGCTCTTACATAATTAAATCATGCTTCTCTAAATTATAACAATTACAATAAAGAGATGATACATGATCATTGCATAACCTAAGGTGGGATTTACTATATGTGCATACCATATGACATATTAAAAACATACATCGCATGTAATAAATAAAGGATTAATGGACCGAGATGAGCCTTTACAAAAGTTGGAATGAAATAACCCTATCTATTATATTTTTCATCGAGCAAACTGGTTCACAGGCGAATCGGGTCTTAACACCAGAAGGACTCCATCGTGTAGTAAACGCCGTAGGCAGACGATCGTCCAGTGCGCACTAAACGATAGAAGCAAAATTAAACGATCGCGTGGACGACAACGAAGCTGCGAAGCCTGATCGTCTATGCGATCACTTAACACGGCTACAGGTAAACGATTTACCTCGCATTACTAAGAGATTGTTTAGTCAGTTACTAAGCGATAAAGCTTGCTGACCTAAACGATCGTCTAGTGCGTGTGCGCCTTAAATGATACCAGAGCATCCCATCATCTACACGACCCAATACTCAGCGATCGCATACCCAATCGTCGACACAATGCGATCAACCCTTGATCGCGTACCTCATTGTCTACACGATGTGATCATCAGCGATCGCGTACCCCATCGTCTGCACAATGCGATTAACCCTTGATCGTCTCCTTCTTTGAAGAACTACAACTCTTGCTTCAGGCTTCTTCACAAACAACTCAAAACTCAAACAGACTTTGATTTATAGACTCGATAACGATTATCAATGCCAAAAACACAGGGGCCTTTACAAACAACCACAAATATAAAAGAATTAAATCAAATCGAGGCTAACATCCACGAAAACATCCACTAATCCGCACATCCACAACAATTTAACGAATTTAAACAAAGCAGACATGCACCCACCTTGAATGTACATGTAATTCGTTGCAACAATGAAATTGGAGTATCAGAACTTGGCTCTGATACCAATTGAAGGATCTCTTAACGAAGAGCATCCATAAGCGTCGTCGGATCTTTCCAATTTCATCGTGACCAAAATACACATACATTCGAACATACAGTTATGCAATTATAGAGTAATTAACAACATGCTTTGAACATTAAAAAGTTAGGGAACGAGTTCTCATACCAGTTGAAGACGCTCTTCAAGCTTTGGTACTCAACGCAGTGGAAGACCTCTACCCGATCAACAAACGCGCAGCAAATGTGTCGGTTGCAGCAGCATGATCGACCACGAACAAATGAATGCAGAGGGGACGACACCACCAGAAAGGAGCCCTTCTTATTCTCGGAGTGAGAACCCAAAGTTTGGTCTTTGGTGAGTTTGGTAGAGGTAGAAGGAAGAGCTAATCGTGTAGACGATAAGCAAGTGGGAGGGAATAGGATGCTATCGTATAGCTAGCTGCTTATCATTTAGAAGAAGCTACACGATCGTGTAGGTTTTACTGAACGATGGTTCAGGAAAGGTAGATGATCATTTAGCAAACACGAAACACTATACGATCGTTTAGGAAAGCTATGCGATCATTTAAGAATTAGTGTGCGATCATTTAGGCGCGAGGTATGTAATCGTTTAGGCGCTGAGCGACTATCATATAGGTTCTCGACTTATGCGATCGTTTACGTTTCCACACCAACAACAAACTTTCCGAAGCTTTTCGAACTTCGCAAAATGAAACGAAATTTCATTTTATTCTTCGGTTAGAATAACCAATGCGGTTTTTCCCACTAACGCACGTCCGTGAGAATTTTAGGCCAATTATCATATAATTAACCAATTAAATAATTAATAAATATAATCATATTATATTTTTACCTATAGTTTGATATCACATATCTACGATAGTAATTTCTCCTCTACTTGATATAAATCATATTTATATCTAATTTTCTTCAAAATAATGTATCTCATACATTTAGCCAATTATATCATATATAATCGAACTTCCTCTTGTCAATTTGAACATTTCAAATTAACCCAAACACTAATTCTTGACTTTATCCAACTACTCAGGGGACCTAATGGACCTGTGGCTCGAAGCTCCAACGGTACGTGAATAGCTGACTAAACTCTCTAGCCATGAGATCCACCATTTGTTAACTGTCAGGCATTCCACTAAAGATCAACAGTTGAACTCTTCTTACAACAGATATATTTCTGTGTCCATTAGATATAACCAATCATGGGTACGATGTCCCTTCACAGATGCTCGTAAGTATAACTGGGCCATATTACTGTTTTGCCACTATAGTTACATCTCACTCCTTAAGTACCACTGATTCCTCTAATGAACAATACAACATAGTCCAACTATGTTTGAAAACCTCTCGGGCCAAAAGAAGGTATGTGGCACCACATCGTTCAAGCCTTAGAATTAGCCTTTAAGGGAGCTATCTATCTACTTACCCCTACCTTGGGGAAGGAATGAATTCCATCTTGTGTAGCTGAGTTCCCAGCTCCCAAATTAGATGAATCCCCAAAATGGTAGGTTTGAATCGACGACCTGGCCACTTGCACCCATACAAATCAAAGGATCGCCCTTAATGGCAGGAGTTCCCAACTCACTCAGGATTGAGGTCATGTTACTAATGGTCATCCTAGTGAAGTGGAGTCTCTGTCATGAACGATGTTATATAACGAGACGTTAACACTTCATGGTTAGGTCTTATACAAACTCTTTGTATAGGAGGCCCTCGCTCGCATGCCCCCAACACGAATGATCAGGAGCAGACCATCTGTGATAAGTCACAACACTTGTGATCATTCCACAAAGCGGGCCGCATTAGTAGTGTTACCGGGATAAGGTTTCACTCCTATATCTATGTACTACAAACCATTTTTGTTATCAATCAAGACATGATCCACTTGTATGCTACCACATACATGCTTGAGTTACATACAGATAACCAGGGATTTTAAGTTTATTGGTTTGGCAAATAAAACATGCAACTGAGCAAAAACAAGATGTGAAGTAAATATCATATATTATACAACACAAGCGTTCGTACAAACTGTTTACAAACTAGGACACTAGACTTTAGGACATCAACCCCAACACGTTCAAGCACTACACAAGCATTAGGTTAAGCAAATCAAGAGCGTTGTGACGCTCCAGCAGGGCAAAATCGTCCTTTTACAACTTAGCTTGATTTAGTGCATTTGGACTCCGATTTTTCTTCTCTTGTGGCTTTATTCTTCGTCTTTTTCATGTGTTTGCTCCATAGGGTTAATTCTCCTACAAAATAAGACAAATAAAACCCAAGAATTACCCAAATATAGGAAGTTTAGGCCATACATTTAGCTCTTTTTGAGAGCTAACAAACACCCCCAACATAAGACTTCATCGTCCCGAGCAAGATTATAAAACTCAGTCATGGATTTTAATAAGAAAATATTCACTTTATTCATCGTATCCTTTCTCTTATCTCAATAGTCTTTAGGGTCGCATAATAAATCAAACCAAATAATCACTCAATTGAGACTTGTTATAAAAGGTTATTTTTCAATCAAAGCCATGTACAAATGAAATACTAAGACACAAGTTTTTTTATAAATCATAAAGTTCACGAAAAAGTCTTATCCATCTCCCAATTCATCTTCCCTCTACTCTTGCTCGGTCATCAGCTAGAGACATACTGACATTGGTAATCAAAGAGTAACACTATTAAGAAATGCCTAGAACTCTCACACACAAAAAATAAAAGCCATTTATTTTACCTAGAGGGCTAACTCTCACACTCAACCGTTAGGAACCTATCGCTCTTTTCTCGCAGGCCCTAACAAGACACGGTAGAGGTAGCTCTTTTTTCCTCTATCCATGCACACACGCACACTATATATATATTTTTTTGCAGGTACGTCGACTAATGCCTCTTTTTTTTTGTGAGGTTGAGTAACGACATCGATCCTGAATCCCGAACAAATTGGCGCCATTTCCGGGGAGACTTGTCAATTGACTTAGGAAAGTTTTTGAATCCCTTTTATATAAAAAAAAAATTAAGTTTGCCCTTTGGTTTATGACCCGCTCCTCTGGGAGACCAGACTTTGTGTTTCTTGTAGATATAGACCAAGAGGAGAGGAGAATCTAAAGGAGACGTAGAGAAGAAGTCCTAGAAGAAGAAAATCCAAAAGTTGCTGAAAATACAACAATGGGAGAGGAAGTTCGTGAGAAGACCTTAAGGGAGCTAGCGGAGCTTGACATGGACCAGCAGCCTTTATGCATCATATTTTCACCCACCACGGTGCCTTTTGAACTAAAACCAAATTGATCAATTTATTCCCCGACATAGGCGCCGTTTTTGTTCGGACTCGGGGATCGATGTCGTTGGTTCGACTCCGAAGTGAAACAAAACAAATTTGTAAATATCGAACTACTTCTATTACTACTAAAAACATAGCAACAGCTGTAATCTGAGTCAATCCACAGAAAAGTGTGATTAAAGTTAATTTTCTAACTAGAGCAATAAATAGGGGGTTTTGTGTGGAAGAAATAACATGTGCAAAATTGAAATAAAAGAGTAAATGTAATCTAAGATAGGAGTCTATATAATTTCTAGAACAAGAGAGAGTTCCTATGCAATTTCTTTCATTAGGCATCAATTAATTACACTGAATCTTTCAACCCCTCAACCTATTAGAAACTCTAATAGCCCAATTAGCCAATTTTGATAAAAATCCAAACTAGCACTAATTCAGTTTAAAACTTTTCCTTCTTAGCGACATACAAGTTAAAACTGAAATGCATTAATAAAGGGTTCAATTGTTGAGACATACTACAAGCTGGAAAGTCATATCTTGTAGCACGATTTATTTGAAAGATTATACTAGGGCATACATGAGTTTTTCCAGAAAAAGTCTTAGACCTTAAACATGCTATCCTATTACTTGCAACTTAATCAATCAATGATGCATAGGCTAGAAAGATTTTGCAAACAAAAATTTCAACGAATTAATTTGTGAGAAGAATTTATCGAAACCCCATTAAGATTAAATCGAATCCAACCAAAGAATTTACAAGATTGAAGTTAAATTAATTAGGAAACCTTCAAGAAATTAAACATAGGGCTTTTGCTCAAAGAAACTAGATAGAGATTACCTCTCAATTCATAGACAAATTTTGAGATACACATTCGTTCCACTGATTACAACCCAAAATAAGAAACAAAACTAACCTAGAGATACAAAAAATTGAATGGAATAGAAGAAGCACGAGTTTTAGTTCGGCCTCCATCAATTTGGCCTCCCAAATTCAGCCTATTTTGACCTAGGGTTGAAGAGATTATTTGAAATTGAGGCAGCGTCGCGCTAAAAATAGCGTTGCAATGCTCACTTGTGCACGCGCTCGGCCAAATTTCCGTCAAAGTTCGCAGCGTCGCAATGCTTTAAAGGAACGTTGCAACGCTGCACTTCTGTCTTCTAGCATCAGGGTCAAGCGTCGCACAACATTGTGATGCTCGAGGTAGCATCTGTTCCTTGAGCCACTACCTTAAAGAATTGCATAAGCGTTAGATTAAGCAAATCAAGAGCGTTGTGACGCTCCAACAAGGCAGAATCATCCTTTTACAACTCAGCTTTATTTATTGCGTTTGGCCTTCGGGTTTTCTTCTTTTGTGGCTTGATTCTTCGTCTTTTCCACGTGTTTGCTCCATAGGGTTAATTCTCCTACAAAATAAGACAAATAAAACCCAAGAATTACCCAAATATTGGAAGTTAAGGCCATAAATTTAGCTCTTTTTGAGAGCTAACAAACACCCCCAACTTAAGACTTGATCGTCCCGAGCAAGATTATAAAACTCAGTCATGGATTTTAATAAAAAAAATATTCACTCTATTCATCGTATCGTTTCTCTTATCTCAACAATCTTTAGGGCCGCATAATAAATCAAACCAAATAATCACTCAATTGAGACTTGTTAAAAAAGTTTAATTTTCAATCAAAGCCATGTACAAATGAAACACTAAGACACAAAATTTTTTTGTAAATCGTAAAGTGCCCAAAAATGTCTTATCCATCTCCCAATTCATCTTCCCTCTTCTCTGGCTTGGTCATCAGCTAGAGACATACTGATATTGCTGATCATAGAGTAACACTATCAAAGAATGCCCAAAACTCACGCACACAAAAAATAAAAGCCATTTATTTTACCTAGAGGGCTAGATTTCACACTCAACCGTCAGGAACCTAACAAGACACAATGGAGGTAGCTCTTTTCACCTCTATCCATGCACACACGCACAATATATTTTGTTTTTTTGCAGGCATCTCGGCTAATGCCTCTTTTTTTTTTCTTCTTTTTTTTAGTAGAGAAACACACACATACTATATTTTTATTCTTTTTCTTTCTCCTTTTTTTTAACACGCTAGGCTTGTTTTTTTTTTTTTCACTATCTAGTTTTACTCTTAGGCACTAAAATTTACTCCCAAGCCAATAGGGGGCCTTTCGAGGTGACAACAAAAATCCGGGATAGATAATCCGTTTTTAAGACTTTAAGGGATTTAAAATCGAAAAATTTTAAACTTAGGTTCGTTTTTACATGGATCTCATGAATTTTTTTTTTTTTAATAAAAAGCTCAAAATTGTGAAAATGACCCTTTTTTAGAACAGACAACTCATTGAGTGCGTCATCAATATGTCACTTAAAGGAGATAGGAAACAAAGCAAACAAAAAATTTAGGGGCATCCATCATGATGGAATCAAGAGCATAATTCAATTTTCAATCATACGAAAAGAAAAAAAAAATTAGGGGCATCCATTATTATATCATATATAATCACACTCCCTCTTGTCAATTTGAACATTTCAAACTGACCTAAACACTGATTCTCGACTTTATCCAAGCTACCCAGGGGACTTAATGGACCTGTGCCTGGAAGCTCCAATAGTACGTGAATAGCTGACTAAACTCTTTAGCCACGAAATCCACCATCCGTTAACTGTCAGGTATTGCACTAAAGACCAATAGCTGAACTCCTCTTACCACAGATATATTTATGTTTCCATCAGATATAACCAATCATGAGTACGATGACCCTTCACATGCTCGTAAGTACAACTGGGCCAATTTACCGTTTTGCCCTTGTAGTTACATCTCACTCCTTAAGTACCACTGATTCCTCTACTGAACAATACAACATAGTCCAACTATGTGTGAACACCTCTCAGGCCAAGAGAAGGTGTGCAGTGCCACATCCTTCAAGCCCTGGAATCAGCCTTTAAGGGAGCTATCTATCTACTTACCCCTTCTTCGAGGAAGGAGTGAATTCCATCTTGTGTAGCTGAATTCCCATCTCCCAAATTGTTGGATCTACACCAGCACGTAGCGGAAGAAAGTAGGATCCATAAGCATTCAAATTCAATAATTTTGGTTGAAAAGAAACATGCTAAAAACAGAGTATAATGTGTTTCATGAACATACCTTGGCCGAACCAACGAAATCTCCTTTTACAGCTGCAAAATCCTCTGAATCCTTGTGTAGACCACCACAAGATCTTCCCTACTATCCTCTTGGTGCTCTAGATTAAGTTGTGGGACTCAAAATAAGTTGGAATCAAAGGGAATATGGAGAAAACTCACTGAAGAAAACCCATTGAAGAACACCTTCTTCATCCGAAGTTTTCAGCAAAAAATCAATCGGTTCTCTTGTCACTCCAATCTCTTCAATATATTGCAAACTATCATGCAAAGAGATGTGTTGCATGGGATTCAACTCATGCTTGGAGTAAAGCAAAGGAGTAGGTGGTGGGTTCCTTGTGAGCAAGTTGAAAAAGACTAGAAAAACCCATTTTTCAAGTTTTGTGTAATTTTCAATTTCCAAAAATCCATTTTGATTTTAAAATCATATTTTATTTCTAAAATCAAAATTTATTAATTTTACAAATTAATTTCATAAATTAATTTTCTAATAAAATTATAAATAATTATTTAAACAATTTAAATAATTCTAATTAATTTAATATCTAATATTTAAATTAATTTTTATACAAATTTAGCTTCATATATTTAAATAATATTTAAAATTATATTTTCTCCAATTCCGTTTGATTCTAATTTTAACGTTTCAAATTAACTTATCATAACTACTCTAGAGCTAATCTATTTCCAAGCTAGTAGGGGACCTCATGGACCTACAGATCATGGGCTCCAACGATCGAGATAATCGGCTAAACTCATTAGACGATCTATCATCCATTTTTTTAACTAATGGGTCCTCCACTAAAGCCCATAGTTGAACTCCCTCACTATAGATATATTATGTCCACTCGATATAACCATGATTAGTAAGTTAATCTTCATAGGTTGTTTGTAATAACGGCTGGGTCAAATCTCTGTTTTACCCTCGAAATTACCTCTTGCTCCTTAAGTCTCCACTGATCCCCCAAATGAACAATCGTTTTGTGACCCATCACAAAACGAGTCCCTCTCATGCCAAATGAGATGGTGGGATCCCTTGTTCAAGCCCAGAATCAGCATTTAAGGGAACAACCTCTCCACTATCCCTAAAGCGGGTAGGAGTGAATTCCCTCTTACACCCTATGTCCCCAGCTATCTATCCAGTCTTACCCTTGAAATGGCAGTCATATTGAGTCGGCGCTGTTGAGCCAACCCTCACCTATGCAAATCTAAGGGCAATCCCAGATAAAAGGAGTTCTAGGTTATCAGGATAAGAGTCAAGTTTACCTAGGTCATCGGCTTTGAAATAGTCAGTCTTAAACAGTAAACAACATTATAAAGTAAGAGTGACTCATTTCGTGGTCTGATCTTGTACAAACTCTTTTGCACAAGGACACCCCCACTCCTCATGTCCAACGTGAACGAATTAGGATCACTTCGTTTGTAGCACTTTACAACTCTTTGTAACAACTACAGGGCAGGCTGTATCCAATAGTGTTACCAGAATAAGGTACCCAACCTTATCCATGTACTATAGACCATTTTGACTATTTACTCGAACCTGATCCACCTTTATGTCTCCACATAAATTTCAAGTACTCATCCAATAGTCAAGGGACTTTTAGGTTTATTGGATTTCTATTCAAGCAATAGATCTATTCAATAACACCTTTATTGAATTTTCAGAATAAGCTCCATTATTTACATGCCATGAGTTTTAGGACATGAAACCCAACATAAATAAGACGAATCCTCAAAATGGTAGATTTGAATCGACGACTTGGTCACTCACACCCATACAAATCAAAGGACAGCCCTCAATGGCAAGAGTTTCCAACTCATCAAGATTGAGGTCATGTTACCTATGGTCATCCTAGTGAAGTGAAGTCTCTATCATGAACGATGTTATATAACGAGACGTTAACACTTCGTGGTCAGATCTTATACAAACTTTTTATATAGGACGCCCTTGCTCGCATGTCCCCTAAACGAATGATCAGGATTAAACCATCCGTGACAAGTCACAACACTTGTTACCATTCCACAATGTGGGTCGCATCCGTAGCATTACCAGTATAAGGTTTCCCTCGTATATCCATATACTACAGACCATTTTGTTTATCACTCAAGACATGATCCACTTGTACATCACCATATATATGCTTAAGTTACATATAGATAACCATGGATTTTATATTTATTGGTTTGTGGTAAAGCAAATAAAACATACAACTGAGCAAAAAAACAAGATGTGAAGTAGATATTATATATTATACAACACAAGCGTTCGTATAAACTGTTTACAAACTACAGGACATGAGACTTTTGGGCATCAACCTCAACAGGAACAACGTTCAGAATATATACCGCAATCTGTATTGGATACCCCCAAAAGGATTGAGGTAACTGAGTATAACTCATCATTGATCGGACCATGTCTAATAAGGTTCGATTTCTCCTTTCTGCAACACCGTTTTGTTTTTGTGTTCCAGGTGCTGTGAGTTAGGATTGAATTCCATGATCTACTAGATAGTTCTTGAATTGTAAATCCATCAACCACGTAGGTTTGAATGTATAGTGTTTTAATTCTTTTACTTAAAATTTTTTCTGTTTCGGTCTTAAATTCTTTGAACTTTTCAAGAGTTTTTAGACTTCTGACTTATTAAGTAAATGTAGCCATATCTAGAGTAACCATCAACCACGTAGGTTTGAATGTATAAGTTCGAGAGGCCCTTTGGCACGAAGACTTTTTCATAAAAAGATTTTTTGTCATTTTTCCCTCAAGACATGATTCACATGGAGGTAAAGAACTATCTTCTAACTGACTTATATGACCGTTTTTAACCAATCTCTCAATCCTGTTGAGATTAATGTGACCAAGTTTGAGGTGCCAAAGATAGGCGTTAGGAGAAATTTTCTGTCTTTTATTTTGAGTCTCAACCGTTTTAAACATCTCTATATTTAGAATGGCCTTTGCTTCAGTTGGTTTTATTATGTACAAGTTATTTTCAAGTCTTGTAGAAAAAAATATGAAAACCTCTTGAAAAAACAAACACTTCATTAGATTCAAAAGATATTCTTTACATATTTTCTAGCAGACAGGAAGTGGAGATTAAGTTTCTTTTCATCTTAGGTACATAATATACGTTTCTAAGTAAGATGAAAGATTCTCCAAAAAATAGTTTGACATCTCCCACTGCATGAGTTGAAATGACTTCTTCCGTTCCCACCTTGAAAGTCATTTCTTGTTCAGAAAGTTGTTTCCAAGAACTAGTTTCCTGTAGAAAAGTGCAAACATGATTAGCAGCGCCCAATTCTAATATCTAGGTTAGGTGAGTATTCTCCACTAGACATGTTTCAACTACTAGTAAATTTGATTTACCTTGGTTTGCCTTTTCCGCTTTCTTTTCTACTTAATACTTTGGGCAATTATGCTTGTAGTGCCCATCCTCTCCGTAATGGAAACATTTCCTTTTGGGAGTTTTGTTTTTGTTTTTATTCTTCTTTGCAGTGATTTTCTTATTCCTTTTACCCTTTTTCTTCATTTGTACATTTTTGTCTTTTGAAGAAGAGGGTACAAACTTCTTTTTATCAATGGGTTTTGTTCCAGACATAAAACCCTTTAGAAACTTTTTAGGTCGTGAAATAACATTTACTTCACTTTCCTTTAAGCTTCATCATAGACTGATACGTCTGTAGTTCGTTCAAAATGTAGTCAAATTATAAGTAATTTTTTTCATAACAGCATTGGTTCTGAAAGGTAGATAACTCTTTAGAAGAGACTCTAATATCATACTGACTTGACTAATTTCATCAACCATCGCCCTATGAGCCTCAACAATATTAAAATGGACCATCATATCGAGAACATGTTCTCTGACATTGGTACAATCTTTCATACGAGTATTATAAACATACTTAATGGCTTCATGTCGAACAGAGGATGACACTTATCCGAACATCTCCTGGAGCGACGCCATTATCTCACGGGCAGTGGACATTACCTCATGTTTCTTATTAAGTACATCAGATATACTTGCTAAGATATAAGCCCTGGCTTTTCATTAGCCCTAACCCATCGATTATAGATGTCCCGAACATTTTGATTCGTTGTTGAACTAGGAATCGGAGGACATTCCTACATCAACACAAACCTCAAATCATCCACAACTAATATCGTATTTATGTTGGATTTCCAGTTTGAATATCCTTCTCCGTTAAACTTATCGGAAGCAAGTAGTCATATAATTGAATTTGACATTGTTGAAAAAATTTAAACAAATTCTATTAAACTAATGCATCTAAATCCAATTTTAGAAAAGAAATAAAGTACCCATATTTCTTTATTTATTTTGTAATGATACTTTAGTGATTCGGAATAGTTGCTACCGTGGGGCAGTAAAAAAACCTTTCATTGAAGTAAGACAATCTTGACCAAATATTATATCATAATAACTCTTTATTCCTATAGTTCATTTAGTTATCATTTTCGGTCAAGATCTTTACTAACAATTAGCAATTCTTGTAAGTGTGACCTGCCATTTTTAGATCTTATAGATCAGTATGAATATGCCCCCGAGATGAAAGACAATATCCAAGATGGAGCTATAAGACCCTATTCATTTCTGAAGCTTGGGTTGTTCCGAATCTTATATTACAACCATTCATGGGGATCGACTTGGTTAACAACTAGCTAGTGCCGCCTAAAAAATGACAGCAAGTGCAACATAGGAATCTCAGACCGTAGGATAATGTTGACACATTTTTTTCACCCACTTATTATGAACTACTTCCCCCATTCACCTTGTTATTGCAAACACTTTCCGAATGGAGTAGTCGCGGTAAAAGCGACACGAAGCCGAGCATGGATCTCACGGTGTGAACTCTTGAGGACGTGAGAGCTAATAACTATATATCGAATAAATTGTTAACCTTCCACTTAAGTGTTCTAAATGTTTGCGTATCTATTTACTTAGGTTTAAAAATGACTAACTTTAAACAACCTTTATATTTCGATAACATTTATATTTGGATATTACCTTACGATGTTTAAGTGTTTAAACCAGTTTTAAACCTCACATCGCTTACACAAGCTCATAAAATCAGTTAATAACGCTCAATATTTTGGTCATGATCCCCAGGTAGGAGTTGTTTAATGAGATAAGCTCCATTTGCTATCACACAGCATATGCGACCTATAGATAGGATATTGCATACGTCCAGGAAGTAGGATAAGGTGGTATGCGGCTAGCACGCTCATGCGACAAGAGCTAGTGAGTGGGTTATGGAGGTCTAGGCAGGCATAGGCTTCTCGACATTATCGCAGATCCACCGCATACGTCTTAAAGTTAGGTTCACGTGTGTGTAGCATGATTGCATGGCTTGCATTGACTAAGGTTGCCCTTGCGGTCACTCTTAAGGGTTGCAATGAAATCATCTCTACATTTTATCTATTTTCCCATTCATTTATTTCATGTCAAGAGTTGTCGTGCCTCTACCTTTCATGCATATTCTCATTGCATCGTCTATTAGCTAGGAGTAGAAGTAGAGTTAGTTTAGCAACCTTCCCATCCATTCTTTTATTTAAACCGCCACATGCACATTATCGCATTCATTTTGCTACAAGTCCCCGTGTTCGACCTCAGATCACCTAAGAAACTTCACGTTATATTTGGCATGAGCACAAGAAAACTTGTGACAGGATGCATGGTCATCACATACATTAATTAACGCGTAGTCACTCCAACGCATGACAATCAACACATACCTTAAGAACATGCATCGCATATTGCGTCCAAGGGATTTTAGTTGTTGAATAATTTGCCCAGCCTGACCCCAGTAGTGCGGTTACTTACTGAGTATTTTATACTCATTCTTTCCTATGTTATTGTTTCAGGTAAAGGTAGAGATGCACCGGCGATGGACAAGCGAAATTCGTGATCGAGCCACTAGGACTAGTTTTTATGCTTCCGCATCATAAGATTTAGAGTTCTTTTTATGTTTCTCTTAAATTTTAGTTTTGATGTTTAAAACATACTTTTAAGAATCTCTTTTCAGAATTATTTATTATCCTTTATGATTTATGGGTACCCTACTATTGTTTTAGTATTTGAATTTAATGGAAGTCTTTTGAACTTACCTTATTTAATTAGCATTTATTTCGTCATAACCGAGTGTCGTTTTGAGTTCCATGCATGCATGTATTTAGTAACGTCCTAACTTAAGTCCTAGGGGGTCGGGTCGTTACAGTTGGTATCAGAACCCATGTTTTGAGTTCTGTAGACTGACTTACTATGTAAGTCCAGATTGTCCCTGTGGCCCATGAACAGATTCCTTGTCATCGCCAGGTACGTCTTATCAATTACAAGGTTTATGATAGTTATGCATTAAAATATTTGTTTAGCTTAAATGCACCAGTTATGTTCTAATGCTAGGTCAGTGACTTATTAGAGGTTATTATAAGAGGATTATCAGGTACGACACTACAAAAGGAGAAAAAAATAAAATAGAATAAATTATGAGGTCACTTGACACTAGTTTATCTCATGGAAATCATGTTAGAAACGAACAAATATCTATACCTCAGTTGAAAGATCTTAAAGGTTGATGAAAGTATGTAGAGTTATGACAATTCATGAATAAAGGTATTTAAATGTTAAAGCCAAGGATTAAAATTGTGTAGATAAGAATTCGTTAAGGACTAGTGTTATGTTTTTTGTTGAGTAGTGCAATTGGTGTTAGTACAAATAAATTTCTTCACAGGCCACATACTCAAGTATAAGGTTAAAAGTTGTTTTATGGATAAGAAGGAGAAAAAGAAGAGACTATGGATTTATTAAAGGTTCTGAGATATTAAAACCAAACATTTTGAGAGGAATTTTGGAAAGGATTAATAAGATAATCACTTTGGTAATACTAAGACTTGATGGATTAGGTAAAGTATGTGTAGTGATATGAAAGATTCTTTTGGAATATCTAGCTAAGTTGATGTCATTAAAGGAAGCCAAAATAGTTGGACATGAGTTTAGACTTAAAGGGGATAAAGTAAAGTGTTATTTGTTTGGGTTGAAGGATTATTTTAGAGTACCTAGATTAATTAAATCCATAGCCTCATTGTGATGAGGAGATCAAAGTTGGACAAATTTTAACAAACGAAAATATTTTGGAGTTTAAAATCATGAAAATTGGCAAAGGAGAATTCTACAAGATGAAAATTCCTGGTGAGAGAAATAAGACTTATGGAGGAGTTAAGTAAATATACTTTAGTAAAGAGATTATGTTCCACTTGGAAAGTGGAAAAAAAAAGTATCCAAGAAAGTTTACTCTTTTGGAAATAGAAAGGAATTTAATGTGTTCAAAACTCCCAGTTAAGGATGGTTTGGAGGTATGATATGAGGGGTTAGAAGGAATTTGTTTCAGTGTAAAAGAAAAATATCTCATTATCATGTGGAACTTTAGGAGAATATGAGTTGGATGGAAAGATAGCTTACATAGGTGATCGGTATGGAACTTTTTTAACACAAGAATCTGTTACCAAAATAAAAGTTTGAGAATGGATAAGCTAAAATGGAGTTACTAGTAACAGTAGATGTTCAACAACCATTGACATGGTATGTTGAGGTTTCATTAGTTAAGAGGTAAACCATTGAGGGCATTAGTAAGATTTAAGGGATTTTGACGTAGTGTGCAAGTTCGAAACATGAACTAGCAAGACCATCAATTTGATTGAAAAAGGAAATTAATCCAGTTCCAGGTAGACAAAAGTGGTATATGCACAAAAATAAGTAAGTTGGATCTTCCAATATTACCATTGGCATAAGAGATAGATTGGTAATAAAGTTGAGTTGATAACAAGAAGTTGCTATAGGTGGGCTTGGAGCAGTATAGGATAGTATGTTTTCCCTTGCATGGGCAATGAATTAACTAGCTTTAGGGAGTACGAGTAATTCAAGCGATGACTTATGAATCAAGAAGATTTTATCGTAAAAACTAACTATAGGGATCAATTAAAGTTATTACGAGGTTATGGAAATGTGTTATCAATTGACTGATGCTTTAACGTCTAGGACCTTCAAAACCTCATTTCAGAGGGTGTTTTAGACATATCCGCAGCAGGATCTAAGTAATGATATGTGATTGTTTTAAGGCTAAAAAAAGAATATGAGGATTGGCTTAAGAATTTATAGCCCATGATAGTATAGAGCCTCGTGATGAGTTTCTCCTGAATGCGAAACTTAATTAGACAGAGTTATTCTCAGACATGTAGACCCTAAGAGAGACATCACAGTCGATTCTTCTGTTACGTATCTTCAGATGACGTATTATATAGCATGACCAGTTTCTCCACTACACATATGAAGTTTTCCCTGTGACAAAATGGTAAGCTCAGATATATGTTTTTAATGGATAAGACTTTCTTAAGCTCACGACAGTTTTCATAGTTCTCAGCTTGAGCGTGTTAAATTATTGTTGGTTTTCAGCATCTTAAGTTTCATAGTTATATATGGAAGGGGTTGTCACACCTCTTTTGATACTAGTTTCAGCTATGTCAAGCAGTGACTCTCGTTTTACATCTAGTTTTTGGAAGAGTATCCAGTTAGCATTGGGTACTCGATTGGATTTTAATATAGCTTTTCGCCCACAGACTGATGGTCAGAAAGAACGTTTGAACTAGACATTGGAGAATATATTGTGCACTTGTGCGTTAGAGTTTTCAGGGAGTTGAGACTCTCATTGCATTTGATGGAATTAGCATAATTACAATTATCTAGCTACCAATGGCATGTCGCCATTTGAAGTCCTCTATAGGAAGAGCTACAAGTCTCCTGTGTGTTGGGATGAGGTAGAAGAAAGGAAATTGCTAGAACTTGAGCTAGTGCAAGCCATAAATGGGGCAATATAGAAGATCAAGGCTCATATGCAAACAGCTCAGAGCAGACAGAAAAGCTACGTCGACGTGAGTCGTAAGGACCTAGAATTTGAGACTAGTGATAAAGTGTTCTTAAAGGTGTCACCTATGAAGGGTGTTCTGAGGTTTGGAAGGAAAGGAAAGTTGAGTCCGAGATTCATTGGACCTTTCGAGGTCCTGGAATGAGTTGGCCCCGTAGCTTACCGTTTGGCATTGCCCCCAACACTGTCTTCAGTCCATAATGTCTTCCATGTTTCGATGCTAAGGAAGTATGTGACAGACCTGTCCCATGTAGTTGACTATGAGCACTTACAGATGAATGAAAACTTGAGCTATGAGGAGAAGCCTATAGAGATCCTCTCTAGAGAGGTAAAAACATTGCGCCGCCAGGTAATTGCTTTTGTGAAAGTCCTATGGCAGAATCACCAGTTCAAGGAAGCAACCTGGGAGCGAGAGGATGAGATGTAGGTCTCGGAGCTTTTTCAAGAATGAACTTTCGAGGACGAAAGTTCTTTGAGGAGGGAAGAATGTAACACCCCTGGAGTTTTTTTTTTTTTTTTTTTCAAGAATGAACTTTCGAGGACGAAAGTTCTTTGAGGAGGGAAGAATGTAACTGTCACACCCCGCCCCAGATCACCCTCTTAGCCTAGAGAAGGGCGTGACTGCATCAGTTATCAACCCTTAGGCTGACCACTTACTGCCTAAAAATCTTGCAGAATAACTCTGATACAAAATACAAATTATATACAACGGGACAGCTGTAGGCCCACAATTTATTTTCTTAGAAACTTAATATGTTTAGAGTATTTACAACATTAGATTTACAAGTCCCAAAACCCACAAACCCTAGTCCCTATATGAACAATAGCAGCATGTGTACAATATTAACTATAACCACCTAGCAAACAGTTACAAGTCTTTTGGTCCTTTAGTGGTGGAGCAGATACTGAGCTGTCTTCAGAGGATTTGACCGCTACCTGTGGGGGGAAAAACAAAAATATTTGAAAACGGGGTGAGCTTACGCCCAGTGAGTGACCAAGAAAACATAGTAAATTCTCATGCATGATTTTAGTAATGAGTTTTTAACTGAAACATAAACTTTTACAGTATTTGTATTGCCGCATAAACGTTTTCCAAGCGTAAAACTTGTAAAGTTATTTTAAACATAAAACAATAAAAGCATTTCTCAAATCAAAGTACTTTATAACTGGTAAAATAATCCCAACACCAACTGCTAGTCCAGAGAGAACCCTTTTGTTCAATCTTCGACTTAGTTCACCTGTGGCCACATTAGGTACTACTGCTCAGATACCTTCTCCTTGTACTCTAGTATTGAGCTACTAGGATACCTTCTCCAACGTACTTCAGTATTCTGTTGGCTTGGTACCTTCTCAAACGTACTTCAGTACCAATAGATACCTTCTCCTTGTACTTCAGTATCCCGTTGGCTTGGTACCTTCTCAAACGTACTTCAGTACCAATAGATACCTTCTCCTTGTACTTCAGTATCTAGTTGGGTGGATGCCTTCTCCTTGTACTTCGGCATTGCATTTTACCAAAATTATTTATAAACAACTTTTCTATTTAAAGCATGTACTGTATAACACATATACAACATGGCTTTAAAGATGGTAATGCATGCTGGATAAAATCAACATATGTAAATAGTTTTTCAACAATAGGCATGCGTTCACCACAATTCAAATTTTGCTTGGAAACCACTTTATAAAACTAGTAGGCATGAGAATATTTTTGCAAACATGATTTCTGTAAAACGTTTGTATTCAAACCAGTTTAAAACGTTTTAGTTCGAAAACATTTTAGCCACTCACCTCGAATTCTTAGGAACTTTTTACTCTAGTAGCTCTTCGGGTCCTTTTTTCACCCCTAAAATTCAGATTCAACTTACAACTTAGATTACTCATAGTTAAAAAACTTATTTGGAAAACTTCTTTCTACAAACGTATTCTAAAATGTCTTTGGAATCTTACCCTAAACTTTCAGCTCAGAATTCCTCGTAGTTTGGCCAGAATCTCAAAATCTTCAAGACTGGCTCAGACTGATCCGACAGTCTGACCCTTCTGCCTTCTTCTTAACCTCCAGCCCAGTTCCTTTCTGCCTTTTCCTCCATCAGCCCTAATCTGAAAACTAGACTTCTAGATCTTTCATATGGATTTGGAATCACTCCAAACGCACGAGTAGATTGGAAGATATTCTCGTCCAAATTTGACACATTCCTCTGAACCCTCACTGGCCTCTACTTTCTCTATGAAATTTATGATTTTTGTGTGATTTGAAAATGAAATCCCAACTCTCTATTTATAGGCATTCAAATTGCTCGTGGGATTGACAGCACCTACTTGGCTGTATGGCCAAATGTTTAATCCTCCCTTTATCAACGTAAGCTGACTTCACCTTGGTTCAATGTGTTCTTCCCAAACGCATCCAACACAATTTCTTAGGGTTTAAGAATTTCTCTTAATCGGACATCTAGATTTTATTTGACGTTTGCCCTTACGTCTTCAAGCTTTGTTTCTATTCAAATTAGGGTTTTTAAATGCATAATCCACCCCAACCGACCAAATACATCGCCCAGAAGCTTGCTCGGCCGTTCAATGCATAGGCGAGGCGTGGGCGTGACGTTCGAATCGGACAAAGCAAGGCTAATGCATAGGCGCTCTCGCTCTTTCCACTCTCGCTCTCTCCCACTTTCTTGCTCAAAATCTTGCTTTCTCCATTCTCGTTCTCTCCAACTTTCTAGCTTAAAATCTCGCTCTCTCCCTCTTTCTCGCTGGTCTTGTTCTCTCCAATCTCGCTCTCTCCCATTTTCTCTCCAACTTTCTCTCCAATCTCACTCTCCTCCAATTTCTCGCTCTCTCCAATCTTTCTTGTTCAAAATCTTGCTCTCAATGGTCTCACTCTTAGCTACTACGAACATTGTTTGTCTCCGTGCAATTTCTACACGATTGTGTCACTAGTCACTTGCCTTCCAGTGCTTTGTGTACAACACGCATTTCACATAAATTTTCCATACTTAGCCAATTTTTCCGAAATTTCCCAAACTCAATGTCCATATTTTTTTTTTCAAATCCCCATTCCTTCTTCACCATTTCACACTAACTTTCTCATCAACCTACTTAACTTATTTATACAAATTTAAATAGCGACACACAATTAAGTGGAAAATCAAGACAATTTAAATAAGAAAACACACTTAAGTGTAAAATTGGGATTCAGGGTTCACAGTAACACCCCACACATTTTTTAGTAATAATATAATTTCGGTAACTTTATTATTTGAAATTTCAGTAATTGTTATTAGTTGGAGGGCATTTTTGGAATTTTGGACTTCAGTGTAAGTGCGGAAATTTAATTGTTGGCATGAAATTATTCAAATTAGAAATTAATGGCAGGAATTAATTTTCTTTTGAAACAGAAAGGAATTTAATAATATAAAACATAAAAGAATTTAATAGTATAAAACGGAAAGGAATTAAATGTAATTATATTTATTTCCTTTCTTGTTTTTTTTTATTATTATTATTTTTAAAACCCTCTTTCTCTTTCTCCCTCATGCACCCGCTGGCACCCCCCCTCCCCCTTGAATTTCTTCTTCCTCCAGTCGAGACCCTAGCCACTGCTACAGCTGTCATCGCTTGGCTCGTCACGTCCAGCCGGCGATCTCTTCTTTAGCCCATCACAGTGTGTTACTTTTTATGGGTTTTCTTGAAGATTTTTACTATCCATCAAGTTTTGGCTTCCATTTATTATTACCCATTGCGTTTGGGCCATAGATTCGAGCATTGGTGGAATTTTAAGGTAGAAGTGTGTTGTCAGGCATTGCGAAGGATTAAGTTGGGTTCGCAAACAAACTTAAGTTTGAAACTAATTTTGGACCAAGCAACGTTTTGGTAAGAATATTAAGCCTTCGAAGGATTAAACTAAAATATAGTTGTTGGGTTTTTAGGTTCTAACCACTATTATTGAATTGCCTAGATTGAGGCATTTTTTTGAGAGATCGAAGGCAGTTTTGGAACAAGCTACACTTTGGGCTTGATTCAAGATTCATCTAAGCGAGGAGAAAGTAAATTGCTTGCCACTTAGGCGTAATTTGAGATAAGTAATCTTACTACTGGAACTGCCCACAGGCCAGACATTAGATGTATGCTAGCATGTTAAATGAAGGTTATGGCAGAATGACAGCATAAAAGATTGATAGTATAACATGATTAAAGTATGTTTTGTTATGAGATCCGAATTATTTATTTATGCACATAGACACTTGAATGCTAGTATGAGATGGTATGTGCTTCCATGGTTGTATTTGATCTGATGATGTTGAGGTATACATGTATGTTGTAGAACCATGATGTTGAGGTATATGTGTATGTTGTAGAGCCACGATGTTGAGGTTTATATGTATGTCATAGATTCGTACAGTGATGATTATGCTGTTGAGACTGTGCAAATGTCCTTACTGATTAGTTAGATGCCCATTAGAGTTTGTGTTTCCTTTGGGATTCACCAGTTTATGTTTCCTTCGGGATTCACCAGTTTGTGTTTCCTTCAGGATACACCAGTTTTTGTCTCCTTCAGAATTCACCTGTTTGTGTCTCCTTCGGGATTCACCAGCTGTGTTTCCTTCGGGATTCACCAGTTTGTGTCTCCTTCAGGATTCACTAGAGGTAGTGGGCATACTTAACTACAGTAGGATAGGACTCAGTCTCCTTCTTGTTTCATGTGTATATGTGTCCCATGAGGACTAGAGCAGTTTATATGTTTTCACCAGAGGTGGGTATCTAAAGAACATAGATGCCCAGCCTGACCCTAGTAGTGGGGTTACTTACTGAGTATTTTTATACTCATTCTTTCTCATGTTGTTGTTTCAGGTAAAGGTAGAGATGCACCAACGATTGGACAAACGGAATTCGTGATCGAGCCACTAGGACTAGTTTTTAGTCTTCCACACATAAGATTTAGAGTTCTTTTCATGTTTCTCAACATTTTAGTCTTGATGTTTAAAACTTATTTTTGAGAATTGTTTATCAGACTTATTTATTATCCTTTTATGATTTATGGGTACTCTACTATTGTTTTAGTATTTGAATTTAATGAAAGTTTTTTGAACTTTACCTTATTTAATTAGCATTTATTTCGCAATAAACCGAGTGTCGTTTTTGAGTTCCATGCATGCATGTATTTAGTAACAGCCTAACTTAAGTCCTAGTGGTCGGATCGTTACATAAGGGAAGAACGCGAGCGTCGTATGAGCGAAGGACAAAATCTAGAGCCTGATTATGACCCTGAGATTGAGAGAACCTTCCGAAGAAGAAGAAGAAACACCACCAACAACAACAAGTACAAGAGAAAGATCCAAACATGGTGGAACAACCAGAAAATTGGAGCACCAAATTCAAATAATATCATTGGCGAATCCATCCTATTGGCGCAACGATCGCAATAGGGTTCCATCCGGGACTATGCGTTGCCCAACCCTCTATTGGATTCTTGCCAGGAATCATGGAGGCCAGCTCTTGACGGATCGAGGTTCGAAATGAAACCGGTGATGCTGCAGATGATCCAAATTGCCAGACAATTTGGCGGTAGGCGTGGCGAGGATCCGCACGCCCACCTTCGGAGTTTTATGGAGATCTGCAACATGTTCGTGTTCCCAAACATCTTCGCTGAGGAGGTTCGACTAACATTGTTCCCATTTTCGTTGTGTGACCAGACACGAAAATGGGCGTATTCTCTCGAACCAGGGGAGATTACATCTTGGGAACAGGTCGTGGAAAAGTTCATGAAGAAGTATTTCCCTCCGACGGTGAATGCCAGAAGGAGAAAGCTGATTACCAATTTTTCAGGATAGTGACGAATCACTCAGTGATGCCTTGGCAAGGTTTAAAAGGCTGGTAAGAGATTGCCCACATAACGGGTTACCAGATTGCTTACAGATGGAAATTTTCTACCACGAATTGAACCCGACATCGCAGACGGCTGCTAATGCGACAGTAGCTAGTGGTTTGCTCGATAAGATATATGACGAGGCGAAAAATATACTTGATCGCATTTCAAAACATCACGAGGGCTGGAGAAAAAGTGATCAAGGATTCAGAATTAAAGATAGTGACGCAAACAACGGGGCCATCACATCCCTTCAGAGTCAAATGACTGCGATGAATCTAATACAAGGCATCGCAGTCAATAGCACGGGAACACATAAAGGGCAAGTCAACGCAATCGCTCAAACGACCACAAGTTGTGTCACCTATGGAGAAGCACATTCGATTGAAGAATGCCCAAGGAATCCGCAGTCAAGATGCTTCATAAAGAATAACCTTTTATTTGATACGTACAACCCCAGGTGGAGAAACCACCCCAATTTCGCGTGGAAAAATCAACAACAAAGCTATCAACCAATGGCGCAGAAGGAAGGGCCACCAGGATTTTTCCCGCAATAAATGGTCAACCGCAAAATCAAGCCAGTAGTTCGTAGGCACTGCAATCTTCATCTTTAGAGAGCTTGTTGAAGCAGTATATTGAGAAGAATGAAATAGTGCTTCAGAATCAAGCGATGTCCATAAAAAATCTTGAAATTCAGATAGGACAGATTGCGGGCGAACTAAAAAATAGACCGCAAGGAGTTTTGCCGAGCTCAACTGAGCTCCCTTGCAATGCTGGAAGTACAGGAAAGGAACATGCCTAGCAGTCTCCTTGCTAAGCGAAAAAACGACGGTGAAAATAGGGGAAGAACCCATCATGACTAACTCAAATGAGGTGAAGACCAAGAACCCATTGACATCTGATGCAGAAGAGCCCGAGAAGATGAACCCAGAAGTTGCACCCACCTACAAGCCTCTAAAACACGAGATAGAAGAAGTACAGCTACCACCATTCCCTCAAAGATTGAAAAAGAAATAAAATGATGAAGAAAAAATCATTATAGTGGCAGTAATGCAAGGGTTACATACTATAGTCCCACAAAAAATGTGCGACCCAGGAAGCTTCACGATACCCTACTCAATTGGAGGGGTCTACATTGGTCAAGCACTATGCGATATTGGGGTGAGTATAAACTTAATGCCGCTATTAACCTTCAAAGGATTGAATATGGGCAAACTAACGGCCATGACGGAGACTCTTCTGCTTGCGGACAGATCCCGAATACATCCCAGGGAGAGTTGAAAGATGCCGCAATCTCAATTCACAAATTCATCTTACTGGAAGACTTAATCATTTTGGACTATAAAGCGAACGAAAATATGCCCATCATATTGGGACGACCATTCCTCTCGACCGGTCGCGCTCAAATTGATGTGCACAAGGGGGAGATCGTAATGAACGTCAATGGGGAAAAGCTCCAGATTGAGACAATCAAGATCCTAGAAGACCGAGAAAAGAAGAGAAAGCCGCCTTGGATGTAAAAAGTCCAGATTGAAATAAACAGTCCCTGCATTACTATGCGACTCAAACTCATAAGGGACACAATTCTTTTTGATTCATGAACTTTCGTTACTCTTCTTTTATCTGTTATCGTATATTTGACTTTTTATTTCTACAAAAAAAAGACAAAAGAAAAAAAGTTACCGCGATCGTGGTGAACAATCGTGGTAAACGATTTTGCTAACTCGATTTTTTATTTGACCCTCTCAATGTTTTCTTTGCAACGATCATGGTGAATGATTGCGGAGGAGCTACACGAAAGACACAACTAGCTTAGTTTGCCACCACAATCAAAGAGAGCAGTTCGCCGTAAAGATTGATGTGTTCACAAATAATGCAGGTGACAAAGCAAATTTGGGGGTTGTATCTTTCCTTGACTTTGTTTATTCCAAATTTTGCTCTATCGCATATCATTTTAACTTTGATAATTTTATCGTCGCATCCTCTTTAGTTGGCGTAATATAGTAAGTCACCGCATTGTTTCTCTTTGCCAATTATGATTTCAATGATGAAACACATGCCTCTATTTTTTCGTATATAATAGAGTCAACTTAATTTTATGACAACCATCTCATGAAATATTTCTAGAAGTTAGTGGTCTACCAGCTTTCTTTCAAACTGACTTTTACGAAATTTTCTAAGAGCATCGCATGAATTCTTTCAATTTTTCAGCAATAAGGACATTACTACATTCAAATTTGGGGGTGCGGTATTTATTTTCAACCTTGCTATTTTTAGATACAAAAAAAGAAAAAAAAATCATAACGTTGCGATCGGATCCTACTCGTAGTTGGGTGTTCGCATGACATACGTGGGGGCAAGCCAAAACGAAGGTAGGAATCGTGATCAACGCATAAATAAAATGATTGCATTTCTGCTGCTAAATGGGCATAAGTTTAGACTGAGAAAGAGTGCCTTGCTCGTAGTTAGATATTCGCATGACACACGTGGGGGCAAGCCAAAACAAAGGCTAGGCACTTGGATCAGCACAAGGTCATAGAAAAAATATATATGTGTCTAAAATACGCAAGGATAAAAATCATTTGAAAATACCCCAGTTGAAAAAGTTTTTATATGAAATAAATCATGTGATGCCCTGGAAACAAGTAAAGTCTTTTTTAAGGTTAAACTTGTGGTCCCTAAATTTTAAAAATATTTTAAGAAGAAGCCCGAATAAGAATTAAGGAGATTTTGGTACATAAGATTTGAATAAGGCAACGTTGAGAAATCTAGGAAAGAAGAAGGCGGTCGACTTTCTAGAGAAAATCTTTAGCTTATGCTTGAGGACAAACATTGTTTTAAATTTGGGGTTGTGATAATGGACAGAAACACACGTTATTACAGCGCAAAAAGAGAAAAAAATGAAGGATTGTGACGGTAAAATTATATAAAATTGCGTCCAAAAGCATTAAGTTTATAATATTGCGATCGCATGTGTCCATCGCATAAAAAATAACTAACTTATGTATTTTGTGCAGAAAATGTGTTGACGCAGGGTGGAATTGCGATCCAAAGAAATTAACGTCCGAGCGCATTAAGAGATTGCGATCCAAAGAAAATCTGCTGAAGAAGGTGGCCGCATAGAGCCGACACATGAAGGTGAAATTTACAGCAACTTAGATAAAGAACTTACAATTTTTTCAAATTCCATGCATGAAGCTTCATCTATAGACTTAATTCATGCATTAGAAGATAGCTACATGTAGGGCAGCTCCTACTGAGTATCAATTGAAGAACTCATGGTGGATTTTAGTAATAAAACACCATAAATGATGTTAGTGGATTTTTCCAATTTTTGGGAAAAATCCACTCACTCAAAAACAATTTCAAATTTTTTTTTTGATTTAAATGAAACTATTTTTTTAATTTAGTTTTATATAATTAATTCATAATTAATTAATTTAATTAAAACTAATTTAATTAAGGGATAGTTACAAATATGGACATTAGACACAAAGTATTAGCAAATATAACATAATGTAAAGAAATTACAAATATGGCCAAATTTAAATAGTCTATCAGTGATAGACCACAATATTGGTTGGAGTCAATCAGTGATTGAATGTGAAACTCGGATCTCAATTTTCCTACTTAAGTAAGTAATTAGGGAAATTAACCAAATATAAGTTAAATCTTATGTTGAAGAGGAGAAGAAAATTCTAAGTATTGAATAGATTTTCTTTGAGTAGTTTTGAGTTGAGCCTTAACTAGTAAAATTTTTGTTAATTATGAAGCCAAAAAGAAACCATGCATTTGGTGTTAGGAAGCATTAACGCATAAGGCTCTAATGAGGCCAAGTTTGTAGAGGTTATAAGGGATTAAGTATTGAAGACACGGACAATGATGCCTTGAGCTTGTGAGGTATGGATGCACGTTGGCTAGAGTGTTGGCATGAGGCACTGCTCAGTTTGCATGACAAAAGTTGCTCGTGCATTGGTATGATAAGAGGCTACCTGAGCAAGAGCGAGAGGGCTAGACGATGAGCGTAAGGCACTGGGCATTGAGACTGGTCATGCACGTTGACTAGTATGGGCTGATGAGCACAAGTGCTAGATGATGGGCTCAAGTGCTAGGCAATGGGCGCAAGCGCTAGATGATGGGTGCAAGCACTAGACGATGGGCACAAGTGCTTCACATGGACGTAAGAGCTAGATGATAAGCGAGAGCGAAAATGCTAGACGGTGAGCGAGAGCGAGATCACTAGACGATAAGCTATGCGATGGGAGCAAAGCTAGACAATTAAGGCTGAGCCTGCGTTGAGGCAGCTAGACGATGAGCGCAAGAGCTACCTGATGAAGCTATACGATGCATCAAGCCATGATGGGTGCATAGTGTAGTGTCTATGCATTGGTGGGGCTTGCAACACAATGCGTTGGTCTTGTGCAAGAGGCCGTGGGTGATGGAAAGCAACAAGGGCATGCTTGTGTTAGTCATAAGGTATGTGTTAGCAAGAGGCTAGGCAATGGTAAGAATGTTGGGTTTTATGTCCTAAAAACTCGCAGTTTGTAAAATGATAAACATTTTCTATAATCAATATACTTGTTATTGATTTCATAAGTTGTATGAAAGTCTAAATCCAATAAACTAAGGCCCATGACTATTATATGAGTACTTGAACTTTACGTGGAGACAAAAGAGTGGATTAGGTTCGAGTAAATAGTTAAAATGATCTATGGTACATGAATAATGTTGGGTACCTTGTTCTGGTAACACCATTGGATGTGGCCTACTCTATAGTTGTTACTAAGAGTTGTAAAGTGCTACATATGAAGTTATCCTAATTCGTACACGTTATGACATGAGGAGGGGGGTGTCCTATGCAATGAGTTTGCATAAGATAAGGACCAAGAAATAAGTCACTCTTACTTTATAACATTGTTTACTGTATAAGACTGACTATTTCACCTGGATGACCTAGGTAACTCGATCTTAATCCTGAGCTAACTATGAACTCCTGTTTATTCGGGATTGCCCTTAGATTTGCATAGGTGAGGGTTGGCTCAACAGTGTCGGCTCAATAAGACTCCCAATTTTAGGGGTAAGACTAGATAGATAGTTGGGGACATAGGGTGCAAGACGGAGTTCACGCCTACCCGATTTAGGGATAAAAGAAAGGTTGTTCTCTCAAGTACTGAATCCAGATCTTGAACAAGGGGCCCCACCCTCTCATTGGGCTGAGAGAGTTTGGTTTAGTTATTGGATCACAAATCAGTTGTTCATTAGAGAATCAGTAGGGACTTGAGGAATAAGATGTAATCTCGGGGGTAAAACAGATATTTGACCCAGCCGTTATTATGAACAACCTGTGAAGGGTCGACTTGCTGATTATGGTTAAATCATGTAAACATAATATTCTCCAGTGAAGGGAGTGCAACTATAGGCATTAAGTGGAGTGACCATTTGTTAATGAATGAGGATTAATCTGGTCTAATGAGTTTAGCCAATTAATCTCGATTGTTGAGCTCATGATCTGTAGGTCCGTGAGGTCCCTACTAGCTTGTAACAGATTGGCTCTAGAATAGCGTGATATGTTAATTTGAATCGTTCAAATTAGAATTAAGGGAATTAGTATTCTATGAGATATAATTACATGTTTAATTTGAGAATTAAACGAAATAGGAGAATTTATATATTTAAATATGATTTAAATATATAAAGATGAATATGTGTTAAAAATTAATTAAATATTTAATATTAATATAATTAAGTTTTATTTAATTAATTAATTTATGAAATTAATTAAAAATTTCATTTTTAAAATCAAAATAATTTTATAAAATAATTTTTGATTTTATCATAAAATTGAAAAAGTGAAAATAAAAAACACAAAAATGGAAAAAGCTGTTTTTCCATTATCCATCTCTTTAGTTCTCACTCGAATGGCATTCACTTTGCCTTGTCTTCTCCAAGCATGAGCTGCAACTCTTTTCTTTCCATGTTGATCTGCAATATAATGAAGAGATAGGAGTGAAAATTGGGTATGCAATCTATAGAGAATTTGAGAGAAAATTCGATTTGAAGAAAGAGTTCTTCAACAAGATTACTACAGTGAGCATTTCTTCTTCATCCCTTGATTCAAGCTTGTTTTGAGTCCCACAACTCAATTGAAAGCACCAAGAGAATAGTGGGGAAGATCTTGAGGTGGCCTGCAACAAGATTTGGAGAAGATAGCAGTTAGAGAAGGAGCTTTGAAGAAGTTATACAGGAGGTATGTCTTGAAACTCACTTCTTTTTCTGCAAGAGCATACGTTATATTTAGCCAAAATTAGTAAATTTGAGTACTTAGATGATCCTTGTGCTTCCGCTGTTGCTGATACAATCCTACATCCTATGCAATGAGTTTGTATATAGATTGGACCATGAAAATAGTTGCTTTCTTTAATGAAGGAAATCGAATCCGAGATTTCCATGAGTATCGAAAAAAAGATCATTCCAAATTACAATCATGAATGAACATTACAAATTATAGTCGCAAACAAAACATACAATTATGCAATTGTTACAAAAATTACAGCATGATAACTACAAATTAACAAGGCGAAAGCTACAAAAATTTGTAGACTCGTCTCCACGCTCCTTGCTCACGAACGCTTGAACACAGCAACCTTGAACGCTCAAACAACACGACCACTCCACATCACGAACACCGCGTACTGATAACGGGCAGAAATGCACGTTATTACAACGCCCCTTTATAAAAAAATGAAGGATTGCGATGGTAAAAATATATAAAATTGCATCCAAAAGCATTAAGTTTATAACTCTGACCACGTGCGTGTTGAAGAATGAGTCAGTGACTCATCAATCGAATCACTGTTCAAGACCCAGGATTCTAGCGTCCATCGCATTTAAAGCAGCCAACTTATGTATTTTGTGTAGAAAATGCGTTGGCGCAAGGCGAAAATACGATCCAAAGAAATTAGCGTCCAAACGCATTAAGAGATTGCGGCCGCAAGGCCATGCAATCGTTTGCGTTCGTGAAAATCTACTTAAGAAGGTGGCCGTATAGAGCCGGCACATCAAGGTGAAAGCTTAATAAATCATGATGGGACAGAAAGCTGATGATGGTCGATTTCGAATTAAGTTGACAAGCCGTTAACGACATACTGTAGCAAGTACACTCAACTTTTCGGTGACAAATATTCGGTGCATCAGATAGAGAATTAATGACTTCCCATCAGTGTAATCATTTGAGAGAAAAAGATCTTCACCCTGAAGCTCTATAAATACCGATGGCCACCTTTGTTTAAGGAGTTCGCTCAGTTCAGAAAGCTTACCATATAGAAGATAGTTAGCCTTGTTCATAGTTTTCTTATACTTAGAAGGCGAAAGTGAGTAAAGGGAGATTACACCGAGAGATCGTCCTGGTTAACTCGGAAGAGTGCTGGAAAGCATTGAAAACAGAGAGAGGGCCAACTCTTGCCGAAGCAAAAACATCTTTTGGGCAGAATAGAGATAACTCGGTGTAAAAGCCTTAGGAAGCAAGATATTGCTACCAGGCTCTCTACCCTTATATTTCCATTGTCATTTTGTATTCTAAACTTACTTATAAAATGGAAATTGCATCTTTATATCTATCCACTCTCTTTACATTACGCATGAGTCGCTAAAACTGTCGAATGGGTTGAGAAGCACTTAGCTAGAATAACCTGGGATCTTCACTTTATGCGATCATCTTGTATTATGTATGCTTCATTCGTCCTTTAGAGATACTCGAGAGGGTAGTCTAAGGATAGAATCCAGGCTTGGAAAAGTCATATTAGAATCTAGGCTCAGGAGAGTCAAATTAGAACAACATAATCAAGAGATAGAAGCTTAGGAATAAGTTATATTTTCTATTAACACATCGCATGCACCCTAGAGATAGGATATGATTATATGCGGTCACCTTGTACATGTGTGCATCTTTCATCATCGCATAGACAAGAAGTAGAGACTTAGGAATAAGCTCTATAGACATCATCACATACATCGCACGTGTCCTAAAACTAGGAGCTATTGCATTTGCATTGGAAAATGAATTGTTGTTGCATGAGTGTAGCATGATCGCATAGCTTGAACGCATTCTCAGGAAACGCTATCTAAAGACCTTCTCAACCCGTTCCTCCACATACTCGTTGTATCTTTTGCATAATTAACTCTTTTCTCAAATCCGCCACATAAACTTTATACCTTAAACAACAAACCAACCAACGCATTGAATTATTTGTTACCGCAAAGTAATCGAAAATTACCATTGCATACTATTTCCTTAGTCCCTATGTTCGACCCTGGGCTTACCAGGAAACTCAGTAGGATTTATACTTGGATCTTGCTGAGAAAACATGCATGCACAACGTATATTCCACCAGCGCATTCTACATCATTATTTCATCACATTAAACACGCATCACGTACTCGTCCTCTACGATCGCCTCAGTCACGAACACTCCATTAACACGAACGACCTCCACAAAACCTCAAGATGTCGAGTTGAGTATGACACTACCAAGAAGGTTACCTTAGTATTCTCGGTGTGAGAATCCAGAGGGTGGGATCTGTTTGGACTTGAATTAAGGTAGAAGAAGGAGGAATGAACAATGGTGTACACGATTGGGCAAGTAGGAGAAGATAGAAACCTATCGCATAGGTCGATGTCGAATCGTTTAGCTAAAGCTAAGCGATCAAATAGCAAAAGTGATAACTGGTAGAAATACAAGTTATTGTAGCCTTTTATTTAGAATTATGAGGACTAATAAGTAGAATATGCGGTGATTATACTAAGAATTCATGTGAAAAGTGTGCTTGCGTCGATCAAAATTTAAAATCTCGACTAACCCAATATTATGCGTTATTCTGCGTTTAAATATCTATTTTTGTAGCTATCACAAGAATTGATCGCATGCAGTGAATCCTAGTCCATCGCAAGGGTGACCGCGTGCAGATGGTTTTTGCGAACGGAGTTCATTTGGTGTCCCAAATGGCTATTGGGCCAGCGGGACTGGCCGGGGGCCTAATTTTTGTGCGCGAACTTTCCGGCGGGCAAAGGGCGAAAACGAACCCAGGGCTTAAGAACGATGACAAAAAGCCATGCCCGCAGACGGTTTTGCGAATGGAGCTCATTTGGTGCCCAAATGGCTATTGTGGAACCCGGGGCCCAATCTTTATACTCAAACTTTCCAACACCCAGGGCTTTAAGAACGATGACAAAAGCCATGCCGCAGACGGTTTTTCGCGAATTGGAGCTCATTGGTGCCCAAACTGGCTAATTGTGGAACCCGGGGCCAATCTTAAATACTCAAACTTTCCCAAACAGGCAAAACGCGGAAAACGGACCAAGGAGTTTAGAAACGATGAAAAATAGCCGTGTGGGGATAGAAGGGCTTTGCAAACAGAGGTTTATCCTGGTGGCCCCCAGATGGCTATCGGCCCCGGCATGGGGCCTGCCCCCGGGGCCCCAATTTTTGTGCGGCGAACTTTTTTCAGCGGGCGAAAATCGCGAAAACGGACCCAAAGGTTAAAAAGACGAATGAAAAAATAGTCCATGCGCGTAGACGGTTTTGCGAACGAAGTCATCTATGCCAAAATGGCTATCGGGCGGTTGGGGCTGCTTCGGGCCCAAATTTTTTGTGTGCGAACTTTCCAGCAGCCGAAGAAAAACAGATCCAGGGGGTTAAGAACGATGAAAAAAAGCCATGCGCGCAAAACAGTTTTGCAAACGGAGCCTCATGTTTTTGCGCAAATTGGCTATCGAGCCGGCGGAAGTGGCCCGGAGCCCAAATTTTTGTTTCGAACTTTCTAGTGGGCGAAAACGTGAAAACGGACCTTAGGGGTTAAGAATGATGAAAACAAAGTCAATGGGCGCGAGACAATTTTGCAAAATGGAGCTTATTTTGTGCCCCAAATGGCTATCGGCCCCAGCGGGGCTGCCCCGGGCCGAATTTTTGTGCGCAGAACTTTATGGCGGACGAAAAACACAAAAGCGGACCCAGGGGGCTAAGAAATGATGAAAAAAAGCATGCGGTAGCAGTTTTGTGAACGGAGGCCTCAATTTGGTGCCGCTAAAGGCTATCGAGCTCGGCGGGGCTCCCCAGGGCCCAATTTTTGTGCCGACTTTTTCGGGGGTGAAAATGCAAAAACAAAAACGCAGGGTTTTAAGAAACGATGAAAAAAAGCCATGCCCCGTAGACGGTTTTGCGAACGGAAGCTCATTTGGGTGGCAAATGGCTATCGGGCTGCCCCCGAGGCCCAATCTTTATGCTCAAACTTAACTGGTGGCTAAAACGCGAAAACCGAACCCTAGGAGTTAGAACGATGAAAATTATAGTCGGTGCGCGAAGAATGGTTTTTCAAACGGGGCTCATTTTGGTTGCCCCAGATGGCTATTGGGCTCGGCGCGACTACCCGGGCGAATTTTTGTGCGTGAACTTCTGAAGGACAAAACGCAAAAAAATGAACCAAGGGATTAAGAAACGATGAAAAAAGCAAATGCGTGCAGATTGTTTTGTTTAACAGGAGCTCCATTTGGTGCCCCAAATGGCTAATCGAGCTCGCGGGCTGCCCCGGAGCCAATTTTTGTGCGAAACTTTTCGGCGGGGAAAATGCGAAAACAGGACCCAGGGGTTAAGAACGAAGAAAAAAACCCGTGTCCGCAGACGGTTTTTTGCGAATGGAGCTCATTTGGTGCCTAAATGGTTTGTCGAGTCTGCCCAGGGCCCATCTTTTGTGCTCGAATTTTCCCGACGGGCGATAAAAACGCCGAAAACAACCCAGGGGTTAATAATAAATAAAAAATTGCCGTCCGCGCAAGGACAGATTTTGCCGAAACGAGCTCATTGGTGGCCCCAAATGGCTATCGAGGCCCCGACGGGCGAAAACGCAAAAAATGGAACCAGGGTTTTAAGAACGATGATATAAAAAAATCCATCCGTAGACGGTTTTGGAACGAGCTCAATTTGTGCCCCAAATGGCTATCCGGGTCTCGGAACCGGGGCTTTGCCGAGCCCCAATTTTTGTTGCCAAACTTTCCCGGCGGGCGAAACAAAATACGGACCCAGCAGGTTAAGAGATACGAAAAAAAAACGATGCGCAACGAATGTTTCTGCGAAGGAGCTCATTTGGTGCCCCAAATGCTATCGGCGCTGCCACCCGCGGGGCCCAAATCTTTAAATGGCTTCGACTTTCCCGGCGGGCAAAAACGTGAAAACGGACCTGGGGTTAAGAACAATGAAAAATAGATGTGCAACGCAGATCGTTTCTGCGAACTGAAAGCTCATCTGCTTACCGTCAATATGGCTTCGGCCCGGCGGGGCTGCCACGAGGCCCAACTTGTGTTCAAAATTTCCGCGGTGGAAAACCGCGAAAACGAACTCAGGGAGTTAAGAACAATCGAGAAAAGATGGTGCGCGTAGACGGTTTTTGCCAAACGAAGCCTCATTTGGTGCCCCACATGGCTACGAGCCTGGCGGGGCTGCCTAAGAGCCCAATTTTTTGTGCACGAACATTCCGGCAGGCGAAAATGCAAAACGAACTAGGGTCAAGAAAATGAATAAAGCCGTGTGATGCAACGATTTTGCGACGAGCTATTTGGTTGCTCCAATGGCTATTGGGCCCGGTAGGGGTTGCCCCAACGGGCCCAATTTATTGTGCGCGAAACTTTCTGGCGGGCCGATAAAAGCGAAACGGGCCAGTTGCGAATGGAGCTCATTTTGGTGCCCAAAATGGCTAATCGGGCCTGGTGGGGCTGTCCGTGGTCCAATTTTTGTGCGCATGAACTTTCCGGCGGGCGATAACGGAAAAATGAACCTGGGGTTAAGAATGATGAAAAAAGTCGTCGTAGATGGTTTTTGCGAAACGGAGCTCCATTTGGTGCCCCAAATGGTCTATGGGTCCCAGTGGGGTTGCCCGTGGCCAGATTTTTGGGTGCGCGAAACTTTCCCAG
>NC_052359.1:24731102-24755942 GCF_009727055.1 Benincasa hispida | reverse complement strand
CTGGCGAAAACGCGAAAACGAACCCAAGGGTTAAGAACGATGAAAAAAAGCCGTCCGCGCAGACGGTTTTGTCTTACGAGGCTCATTTGGTGCCCCAAATGTCTATTGGGCCCGGCGGAGCTGTCCCGGGACCCAATTTTTATGAATGAACTTTCCGACAGACAAAAATGCAAAAACGGACTCAGGGGTTAAGAACGATGATAAAAGTCATGCGCGCAAATGGTTTTTCGAACGGAGCTCATTTGGTGCCCCAAATAGCTATCGGGCCTGGCGGGGCTGCATCGGGGCCCAATTTTTGTGCGCGAACTTTCGAGCGGGCAAAAACGCAAAAACGAACCCAAGGGTTAAGAACGATGAGAAAAAATTCATGCATGCAGACAGTTTTGGGAACGAAGCTCATTTAGTGCCTTAAATAGCTATCGAACTCGGTAGGGCTGTCCAGGGTCCCAATTTTTGTGCG
This sequence comes from Benincasa hispida, assembly GCF_009727055.1. Taxonomy (NCBI): domain Eukaryota; kingdom Viridiplantae; phylum Streptophyta; class Magnoliopsida; order Cucurbitales; family Cucurbitaceae; genus Benincasa; species Benincasa hispida. The sequence goes on along the minus strand of NC_052359.1, from coordinate 24,755,482 downwards.
CGAACTTTTCGGTAGGCGAAAACGTGAAAATGGTCCCAGGGGTTAAGAATGATGAAAAAAAGCCATGCACGCAGATGGTTTTTCGAACAGTGCTCCTTTGGTGCCCCAAATGGCTATCGGTTTCGGCGGGGCTGCCTCAAGGCCCAATTTTTGTGTACAAACTTTCCGGCGGGGGAAAATGCGAAAACGGATCCAAAGGTTAAGAACGATGAAAAAAAGCTGTTCACGCAGACGATTTTTTGAACAGAGCTCATTTCGTGCCCCAAATGGCTATCAGGCCCGGCGGGGCTGTCTCGAGGCCCAATATTTGTTCGCAAACTTTTCGGCAGGTGAAAACGTGAAAACGGAGCAAGGGTTAAGACCGATGAAAAACAGGTATGTGTGTAGTCAGTTTTGTGAATGGAGCTCATTTGGTGCCCCAAATGGCTATCGGGCCCGGCGGGGCTTCCTCGGGGTACAATTTTTGTGAGCAAACTTTTCGGCGGGCGAAAATGCTAAAACGGACCCAGGGGTTAAAAACGATGAAAAAAGTCATGCACGTAGAAGGTTTTGCGAACGGAGCTCATATGGTGCTCAAATGGCTTATCCAGGTCCCTGACGGGGCTGCTTCGGTGCCCCAAATTTGTCCGCGAACTTCCGGGGGCGAAAACTCCCGAAAACTGGACAAGGCGGTTTAAGAACGATGAAAAAAGTCGTAGTGCTAGTCTGTTTTAAGAACGGAGCTCATAATGGTGCCTAAATGACCTAATCGCGCTGATGTGCTGCCCCGGTGCCCAATTTTTGTGGTGCCAACTTTCCGGCGGCGGTGAAAATGCGAAAATGGACCACGGGTTAAAGATGATTGAAAAAAGTCATGCGCGCAGACTGTTTTGGTGAACGGAGGTCTCATTTGGTACCCCAACATGGCTATCGGGCCCGCCGTGACTGCTCCGGGGCCCCAATTTTTGTGCACAAACTTTCCGGTGGGCAAAAACGCGAAAACGGACCCAAGGGTTAAGAACGATGAACAAAAGACGTGCGCACAGACGATTTTGTGACTAAGTTCAATTGGTGCCATAAATGGCTATTGGGACCGGCGGGGCTGCCACGGGGCCCAATTTTTGTACGCGAACTTTTCGATGAGTGAAAAACGCGAAATGGATCCAGGGGAGAAGTATGATGAAAAAAAGTCGTGCGCGCAGTGGTTTTGCAAATGGAGCTCTTTTAGAGACCCAAATGGCTATCGGGCCCGACGGGGCAACAATAGTTTTGTGAACAGAGCTCATTTGGTGCATCAAATGGCTATCGGGCGTGGCGGGGCTGCTGCCCCATGGCCCATTTTTTGTGTGCCAACTCTCTGGCAGCCGAAAATGCGAAAACGGACCCAGAGGTTAAGAACGATGAAAAAAAGCCCTTCGCGCAGACGGTTTTAGGAACAGAGCTCATTTGCTGCCCCAAATGGCTATCGGTTTCGACAGGGCTGCCCGGGGCCCAATTTTTGTGCACAAACTTTCCGGCGGGCGAAAACACAAAAACGAACCCTAGGGTTAAGAATGATAAAAAAAATCCGTGCGCATAGACAGTTTTGCGAACGGAGCTCATTTGGTGCCCCGAATGGCAATCGGGCCAGGCGGGTGATGCGTTATTTTATGTGATGAAATTATGGAATGAGATGCGGTGAGAAATGTGTTGAGAAACAAGTTTTCTCAGCGGAATCAAAGTATAAACTATCTATTGAGTTTCCTGGTAAGTCCAGGGTCGAATTCAGGGACTAGGGAAAACGGTATGTAGTGGTAATTTCTATGAAGACTTTGCGGTAACCAAGAAATCAAATAGTTGTTTTGGGTTGTTGTTTGCGGTAATAAAATAAATGTATGCGGCAGATTTGAGAACAGTTCGACTATGCGATAGATACACTGAGTATGCGGAGGAATGGGTTGAGGAAGTCTTTAGCTAGCGTTTCCGGGGAATGCGTCAAACTATGCGTTCATGCTATAATCATGCAACAAAAAATCATTTTCCAATGCAATTGCGGTGCTCCTAAGTTTAGGAAGCATGTGTTGAATGCAAAAATGTCTATAGAGTTTATTCCTAAGTCTCTAATCTATCCCTATGCGATGATGCAAGATGCACACAAAGACAAGGTGATCGCACACAATCATATCCTATCTCTAGGATGCATGCGATGCGTTAATAGCAAACAGTGCTTATTCCTAAGCTCCTATCTCTTGATTATGCGTTCTAATCTGACTCTCTCGAGCCTAGATTCTAATCTGAATTTTCCTACCCTAGATCCTGTCCTTAGACTACCCTTCTGAGTATCTCTAATGGACGAATGATGTATACATAATACATGATAATCTCATAGAGTGAAGATCCCCAGTTATACTAGCTAAGTGCTTCTCAACCCATTCGATCGATTTAGCTCCCAATGCATAATAAACAGAGAGTGAACATATATATACAGAAGTAAATTCCATTTCTATAGATGAGTTAAAGTACAAAATGACAATGGAAGATAAGGATAGAGAACCTGGTAGCAATCCCTTGCTTCCCAAGGCTTTTACACTGTCAACACTATTCTATTCAAAAGATATTCCTACTTCCACAGGAGCTGACCTTTCTCTGATCTCGATGCTTCCGGTACTCTTCCAAGTTCACCAGAACGATCTCTAGGCACAATCTCGCATCTCTCGCATCTGCCTTAAAATAAAAGAAAAGCTAAGAATAAGGCTATCCGAACTCCTTTTCTGAAGGTTGCCTTCAGAATTTATAGAGTTTCAGGGTGAACGACATCTTCTCTCTTATGATTGCACTGATGGGATGGCTTTAATTCTCTATCTGATGCGCCGAATATTTGTCACCGAAAAGCTGAGTGTACTTTCTATCGTTAGTGGCTTGTCAACTTAATTCAGACTCGACCGTCATCGGCTTTCTGTCCCATCGTGATTAATTATGCTTTTCACACAGATGCGCCCACCAAGTTGCACCGGCTCTATGTGGTAATCCTTCTTGAGAAGATGCTTGCGAGCATAAATCATCACAAATCCTTGCGGTAACGATGCACTCGACCATTGATTTCTTGAGATCGCGCTTTACGCCTTGCGTCAATGTATATTATGCATAAAAATACAAATAATTTTTTTTTCGATGAATGCATGGAAATGAAATGTCATGAACTTAATGATTTTTGGACGCAATCTTATATATTTTATCAATGCAAAACTTCATTGTTTAATAACATAAAACTGTAATAACGTGCATTTCTGCTCGTTATCAGCGGGGCTGCCCCGGGGACCAATTTTTGTGCACGAACTTTCTGGGGGGCGAAAACACGAAAACAGACCAAGGTGTTAAGAACGATGAAAAAAAGCTATGCGCGCAAACAGTTTTGCAAATGGAGCTCATTTGGTGCCCCAAATGGCTATCGGGCTCGACGGGGTTGTCCCGGGGCACAATTTTTGTGTGCGAACTTTTCGGAGTGTGAAAACATGAAAACGGACCCGGTTAAGGACAATGAAAAAGCCGTGCGCGCAGTCAGTTTTGCGATTGGGGCTCATTTGGTGCCCCAAATGGCAATCGGATCCGGCAGGGCTGCCCTGGGGCCCAATTATTGGGCACGGACTTTCCGGCGGACGAACACATGAAAACGAACCAAGGGGTTAAAAACGACGAAAAAAGTCGTGCACGCAGAAAATTTTTTGAACGGGGGTTATTTGGTGCCCCAAATGGCTATCGAACCCGGAGGGCTGCCGGGCCCAATTTTTGTTCTCGAACTTTCCAGTGTGCGAAAACCCGAAAACGGACCCAGGGGTTAAGAACGATGAAAAAAAGTCGTGCGCACAAACAGTTTTGCGAACGGAGCTTATTTGGTGCCCCAAATGGCTATCGGCCCAGAGGGGCTGCCCCGGGGCCCAATTTTTGTGTGCAAACTTTTCGGAGGGCGAAAACGCGAAAACGGACCCAGATGTTAAAAACGAAGATAAAAAGCCGTGCGCGTAGACAGTTTTTTGAACGAAGCTCATTTGGTGCCCCAAATGGCTATTAGGCCCGACGGGGCTGCCTCGGGGCCCAATTTTTGTGCGCGAACTTTCCGGCGAGCGAAAACGCGAAAACAGACCCAGGGGTTAAGAACGATGAAAAAAAGCTAAGTGCGTAGACGATTTTTTGAACGGAGCTCATTTGGTGCCCCAAATGGCTATCGGGCCTGGCGAGGCTGCCCCGGGGCCCAATTTTTGTGCGCGAACTTTCCGGCGAGCGAAAACGCGAAAACAGACCCAGGTGTTAAGAACGATGAAAAAAAGCCGTGCGCGTAAACGGTTTTTCGAATGAAGCTCATTTGGAGCCCCAAATTTCTATTGGGCTCGGCGAGGCTGCCCCGGGGCCCAATTTTTATGCACAAACTTTCTGGCGTACGAAAACGTGAAAACGGACCCATGGGTTAGGAACGAAGAAAAAGTCGTGCGCACAGACGGTTTTACGCATTTTTGTGCGCATAGATAGTTTTCCAAATGAAGTCTTGCGCATAGATAGTTTTCCAAATGAAGCTCATTTGGTGTCCCAAATGGCTATCGGGCCCGGCGGGGCTGCCCCGAGGCCAAATTTTTGTGCGCAAACTTTCCGGCAGGCGAAACAAAATGGCCCCAGGTGTGAAGAACGATGAAAAAAAGCCATGCGCAGACATTTTTGTGAACAGAGCTCATTTGGTGCCCCAAATGGCTATGGGCCCGGCAGGGCAGCCCCGGGGCCCAATTTTTGTGCGCGAACTTTGCGGTGGGCAAAAACGCGAAAACGGACCTAGGGGTTAGATGAAAAAAATCGTGCCCGCAGACAATTTTGTGAACGGAGCTCATTTGGTGCCCCAAATGGCTATCGGGCTCGACGGGGCTACCCCGGGGCCTAATTTTTGTTCGCGAACTTTTCGGCGAGTGAAAATGTGAAAACGAACCCAGGGGTTAAGAACGATGAAAAAGAGTTGGCCGCGTAGACGTTTTTGCAAACAAAGCTTAGTGATATGCTATGTGCTAAGGACATCTGAGGGCATGTGGGTGCATAGGACAAGGCTTGAGAAAATAGTATGTGTTGGAAGAATGTTGGTCATAATCCTAGTTAAGCGCATAGGCCAAAGGTAATCCATGCGGGAGAGAAAGGTATGCGGCCAAGGATGTGATGCCTTGTGTAACGACCCGACCCCCTAGGACTTAGGTAAGGCCGTTACTAAAATAAATGCATGCAAAGAATTTAAAACGACGCTCAGTAATTTGAAATAAATCCTTATTAAGACAAGAGAAGTTCAAAGGACATTTATTAAATGCAATTGTTAAAAACAATAATAGGGTACCCATAATTTGTAAAGACTATTAAAATATAAAAGTAACAATCCTTCATAATAAGTTTCAAACAGTAAAACTAGAAATTAAGGGTAAAATAAGGATTCTAAATTTCATGATGCGGAAGCGTAAAAACTAGTCCTAGTGGCTTGATCATGAATTTCGCTGTGCCATTGCCGGTGCATCTCTACCCTTACCTGAAACATCAACATAAGAAAGAATATGAAATACTGAGTAAGTAACCCCACTACTGGGGTCAGGCTAGGCGTCTATGTCCTCTAGATGCCTACCCCTAGTGGAACATATAAACTATTCTAGTCCTCATGGAACACATATATACATGAAAAACTTATTTCTACCCTAAGGTAATTGAATATGTCCACTACCTCTAGTAAGTCCTGTAGGACCCACAACCTTTGATGAATCCCGAAGGAAACACAATCTCTTACATACGCATGGTGATGCATACACCTCTTTCGTATAGACATAACCCACTTAATGTGTACCTCTTTCGTACACATAGTTACGTATACACCTCTTTCGTATACACATAACCCACTGAAGGTGTACCTCTTTCGTACACCTAGTTAAGTATACACCTCTTTCGTATACACCTAACTTACTAAGTATGTACCTCTTTCGTACATCTAATTATGTATAACCTCTTTCGTATACACATAATCCACTGAGTATGTACCTCTTTCGTGCACCCTAGATCCTCTCTATAAATGTAGGGATGTGTACCTCTTTCATAAACATGGTTAGGCATACACTTCTTTCGTATACACATAACCCATTGAGTATGTACCTCTTTCGTACATCCCAGTACCCTCTAGGTATGTATCACCTTCATACACACCAGCCCTAGTACATCTCTTTCATGTACTAGGTCCTTGGACGTGCATTACTTTCATGCAGTCACATAGTCTGGAAAGGAAAGGAGATTTTATCTAACTTCATATTACATATAACATTCACCTAATCATAAATCCTCTAAAATCTCCTTATCATCAACCTCATGTTAATTAACCTCAACATACATATTTATTCTAGTTTTAAATGAATCAACTGTAGCACATCACATTCATGCACTAAATCATGTAAACAATTCAGTATTCGAGATTTCTTAATATATCATACAGTCCACACATTCTCATAATTAATTGCATAACTATATAGGTCAACAAATGTCTAATGCTCATTTAGCTTTAAGGCACTCAGATAGGAGTGCTACTTAACTCATAATTTAAGGGTCATGCTTAATCATCATTTAATATAACTCATAAAAATCCAAATTAAGTCATACGTAATCATATTTCGATATTTTACCACATGCTCATATATCCTTCATAAGCAGTCCATCCAACATCAAAACAATAAAAATTATTCAAAGAAAGTCTGCTAGGATCCTCAATGTCAAATCTACAGTGTATCGCTTGGCACAAAAGCGATTCCAGTAGTAAGATTACTTACCTTTACTTGCAAACTCCAGAAACTAGCAAGCTCAACCTCTTCCTTGTCCAACGAAACCGAAAGCCCAGAGAATCAAACTTAAATCACCCAAAACAAAGACACCAAGACACCTCAAGATTCAAACCTAACACCCAACATCATGGAAAATTATTTTAGGTCGCAGTCCATGGTTCAGTCAAACTTAAATCGAGAAATTCATAAACATACAACATGCTTAACAACCCACATAAGTTTAGAGCCTTACTCTTCACCAAGATTTGTCGACTACTCCTTTACTCGGCTGGACGACAACTTCAGATACCTAAAATTTTGCCCTACATCCAAAACATGACGTGTACGAACAATTCAAGGCCAAACTCTGTGACTGTTCAAAATCCTCAAGGAATCCAATCAAAACAATTTACACTTACCCTTAATCCAAGATTTCGATAAAGATCAAAGCAGACCCGACGCGGTAGGGACGACGGTGACTGGCAGTGGTGAGGCTGGGGCGGCGGACGCGTGGTTGGAAGGAAATTGGATGAGCGGCCCGGCTAGACGAAGGCTCACGGTAGCGGCTGGAGAGCTTCTAGTTGCTCGCAGACAGAACGAACGACTGAAAGGGATGACGCGACGGCAAGCAACATGGTTTGACTTGCGGATAAAAATAATAAAAAAATAATGATAATAATAATAATAAAAGGAAAATAGTATAACTCTAATTAGATCCTTTCCTTAACCCACTTTATACTATTTAATTCCATTTCTTTTTCCAAAAATAATTAATTCCTGCCATAACTTTTCAAATTGAATAATTTTTGAATAAATTCCACGACAACACTTAAATCCTAGCTTTTATACTTCAAATCCAAAATTCCAAAAATGTCCTCCAATAAATAAATTACTGAAATCATATAAAAAGTGAAAATTCGAGGTGTTACATTCTTCCCCCCTTTTGGACCCCTATAAATAGGGCCAAGGACTTCTCTTCAGATTATAACTCAAATTCTCTTCAAAAGGACACTAGGAAGTGTATGAAGGCCAATTCGGAGGAATCCATGCATTGATGGAGGAATGCATGCGTCTAGCAAGACCATGCGTTGGTCAAGTGGTTCCAAGAGGGGAAGTTGCTGTCGGACAGAAAGAACAGGAAGTAGCATCAAATTAGGATGAGGATATCTCCCAAAATACTCGTGCGTTTGGAGTGATTTCAAAGCCACCTGAAACCTTTGAGAGTCTAGTTTTCAGGATAGGGATTCTAGAGAAGAAACTCCAAGGAACCGGGCTGGAGAATGAGGAAAATACAGAAGGGTTGAGCTGTCGGGTAAACTTGGGCCAGATTTTATGTTTTGATGATTGAGGCCAAATCACGAGGAATTATGAGCTAAGATTTTAGGGTAAGCTTCCTGGGACATTTTAGAACATGTTTAAAAAAGGAAGTATCTTAGAATAAGTTCTGTAACTATGAGTAATCTAAGCTGATAATTGAATTTGGAATTTAGGGTTCAAAAGGGAAACCAAGGAAACCTAAGGAACTTCAAAAACGAAAGTTCCTAACCAACCAAGGTGAGTGGTTATTCTATTGTCTGTATGATTGATTTCTATGTATATATGTGAATATATATATATATATAGGCTGTGTTTGAAATATTTGCATGATCGAGAAATGTGTTTTGCCTGATTTGATTGTTGTTGTATTGTTGTCACACTACGTGTATATTTACATTAGGAAATGGAATTCATACCTGGGGATATTGTTAGCATGCTTGGTGGGAAACTTGGCTGGGATTGTCAGAATATTTGGCTGGAATTGTTAGCGTACCCAAACATGCTAACAAGAAATGTCGACATGTGCACAGTTGATGGGTTATTAGGTATTGAGCTTGTGTCCACTTGCTTGTTCATGACTACTACGATCATGTCGCAGAGAATACCCGGGAAAAATACATAATCATGCCAGGGCTATCGGGCCCGGTGAGGCTGCTCTAGGCCAATTTTTGTGGTACGGAGCTTCCGTGGGAGAAAACGTGGGAACGGACATAGGGTTTAAGAATGATGAAAAAAAGTCGTGTGCGGCAAACAGTTTTGAGAATAGAGCTCATTCGATGCCCCAAATGGCTATCGACCCGGCAAGGTTGCTCGAAGCAAAATTTTTGTGCGCGAATTTCGGGCGGGCGAAAACGCGAAAAAACGGACCTAGGGATTAAGAACGACGAAAAAAGCCATGCGCACAAGACAATTTTGCGAACGGAGGTTATTTGGTGCCCTAAATGGCTATAAGGCCGCGCGGGGCTGCTCGCGCACACAGGGTCACCCATTTTTTGTGCGCGTACACTTTCTGAGTGGGCGAAAATGGACCCAGGGTTTAAGAACGATGAAAAAAGTCGTGCGCGTAGACGGTTTTGCGAACGGACCGTCTTATTGGTGCCCCCCAAATGGCTATCGGGGCCCGACGGGGCTGCAACGGGCCCAATTTTTTGTGCGGGAATTTTCTGATGGGCGAAAACGTGAAAACGGACCAAGGGTTAAGATTGATGAAAAGAAGCCGTGCGCGCAACACGGTTTTGCGAAATGGAGCTCACTTGGTGCCTAATGGCATCGGCATGCGCACTCCGCGAGGCTGCCTCTGGGGCCCAATTATTTTTTGCTGGTGAACTTCTCTGGCATGCGGCTCATAAAACGGAAAAACAATACCAAGGTCGTTAAGAAACGATGAAAAAAGTTGTGTGTGCGGATCGTTTTGCGAAACAAAGCGCATTTGGTACCCTACAAATTGCTATCGGGCCTCGCGAGGCTGCCTTCAGGCCCAACATTTTTGATACTGCGAACATTCGCAGGTTGAAAAACTCCCGAAAACTTACCCAAGGGTTCAGAACGATATATAAAAACGCCTTGCGCGCAAACGGTTTTGCGAACAGAGCTCATTTTGGGTGCCCCAAATGGCTATCGGCTGCTCGTGGCGGAGCTGCACCGGGGCTAATTTTGTGCACGAACTATCCAAGCGGGTTTAAAAGCGAAAAAAGGACCCAGAGGTTAAGAAACGATGAAAAAAAGTCGTACCGCACAGACGATTTGTGAACGGAGCTCATTTGGTGCCCCAAATGGCTATCAGGCCAGTCGAGGCTGCCCGGGGCCCAATATTTTTGCACGATCTTTCCGGTGGGCCGAAAACAGAAAATGAACCCAGAGGTTAAGAACGATTGAAAAAAGCCATGCGCGCAAACGATTTTTTGATGGAGCACATTTGGTGCCCCACAATGGCTATCTGGCTAGTCGAGGCTACCCTGGGGCCCAATTTTTTGTGTGCAAACTTTCCGACGCCAAAAACGCTATAATGAACCCAGGCGTTAAGCAGAACGATGAAAAAATCAATGCGCGTAGACAGATTCCGTGCCCCAAATGGCTATCGCTCTCCGCAGGCGAACAGACCTTAGGGCCCAATTTTTGTGCACGATACTTTCCGCCTGCGAAACGCGACGAAAATGGACTCAGGTGGTTAAGAATTGCATGATAAAAAAGTCGTTGCGCGACAGACGGTTTTGTGAACGAAGCTCATTTGGTGCCCCAAATGGCTATCGAGCCCTGTGGAGCTACCCTGAGGCCCAATTTATAAAGTGAACTTTTCCCGGCCAGGCGAAAACGAACAAAACGACCCAGGGTTAAGAACGATAAAAAAAAATCTTGCGGCAGACGGTTTTGTGAACGGAGATCATTTTGGTACACCAAATGGCTATTAGGCCAGGGGGGTGTGCCCCACGGCCCCATTTATTGCACGAAATTTCTGGCAGCCGAAAAACACGAAAATGGACCAAGGGTTAAGAACAGTGAAAAAAAGTCCGTGCGAGTAGACGGTTTTGCAAATGTAGCTTCATTTGGTGCCCTAAATGGCAATGCGGCTTGGTGGGCGGCCCGCGGCCCCGAGGCCCAATTTTTGTGCGCGACTTTTCTGGGGGGCGAAAACGCGAAAAGGGATTCCAGGGGTTAAAGAACGATGAAAAAAAGCCATGCACATAGATGATTTTTGCAAACATAGCTCATTTGGTGCCTTAAAATGATCTATCGGGCCCCGTGTGGCTACCCCGGGGCCCAATATTTGGCGTGCAACGAATAGGGAATTAAGAACGATGAAAAAAGACGTGCGCTGCAGACAGTTTTGTGAACGAAGCTCATTTGGTGCCTTAAATGGCTATCCCGGGCCCGGCAGGGTTGCCCCGGTTCCAATTTTTTGTGCTCTGAACTTCCCGGTGGGCAAAAACGCAACAAATGGACCCAGGCGGTTTAAGAACGATGAAATAAAGTTGTGCGCGCAGAGACGTTTTCCAAATGGAGCTCACTTGGTGCCTAGAATGGCTATTTGGTCCCGCAGGGCTGCACCAGGGCCCAATTTTTGTGCGTGAACTTTCTGGCGTGGTAGAAGCGGCGAAAATGGACCCAGGGGTTAAACAAAGATAAAAAACCGTGCGCATAAACGGTTTTGTGAACAGAGGCTCAGTTGGTGACCTAAAATGGCTATCGGTTTGATGGGGGCTGCCCCAGGGCCGCATTTTTTGTGCACGAAACTTTCTTGTGGGCGAAAAATGCGAAACAAGACCCAGAGGTTAGAACGATTGAAAAAAAGCCATTGCACGTAGACGATTTTGCGAACGAAGCTCATTTGGTGCCACAAATGGCTAATCGGGACCACGGGGCTGCATCCGGGTCCTAATTTTTGTGTGGGAACTTTTTTGATGGCGAAAACGTGAAACGAACCAAGGAGTTTTAAGAACGATGGAAAGGAAGTCGTGCGCGGTAGACAGTTTTACGAACGGAGCTCATTTGGTGCCTCAAATAGCTATCGGGCTCGGTGAGGCTGCCTCTGCGGCCCAATTTTTTTTGCATAAATTTTCGGAAGGGCTAAAACATGAAAACGGAACCCAGGGGTTAAGAACGATGAAAAAAAAGTCATGCGCGTGGAACGGTTTTGCGAACGGAGCTCATTTGGTGCCCCAAATGGCTATCGTGCCCCGGCAGGTCTGCCCAAGGGCCTACCCAAGGGCCTAACTTTTGTGCGCGAACTTTCTAGCGGGTGAAAACCGAAAATGGCCCAGCGGTTAAGAACGATGAAAAAAAGCCTTGCGCGCTAATGGTTTTACGAACGGAGCCATTTGGTACCCCCAAATGGCTATATCGGGCCTAGCGGGGCTACTCCGTGGCCCAATTTGGTGCGCGAATTTTCAGCAGGCGAAAAGTGAAAAAGGACCCCAGAGGTTAGAACGATGAAAAAAAGTCATAACGCGTAGACGATTTCGAACAGAGCTGATTTGGTGCCTTAAATGACTATCGGGGCCGGCGTGGCTACCCCGGGGATCAATTTTTGCACACGAAGGGGGTTAAGAACGATGAAAAAAAGACCGTGCGCACAGATAGTTTTGTGATTGAACCTCATTTTGCTGCCTTAAATGGCTATCGGGCCGGCAGGGTTGCCTTGGTCCCAATTTTTGTGCTCTAACTTCTCGGCGAGCAAAAATGCCAACATGACCCAGGGTTAAGAACGAAGAAAAAAAAGTCATGCCGGCAGACGATTTTCCAAACGGAGCTCACTTGGTTCCCCGAATGCTCTATTGGTCTCGGCGGGCTGCACCGGGCCCAATTTTTGTGGCGTGAACTTTCCAGCGGGCTAAAACGCAAAAATGGACCTAGGGGTTAAGAACGATGAAACAAAGTCGTGCATACAGACGATTTTGCGAAGAAAGCGAGCTCATTTGGTACCCCAAATAGCTTATCGGGCCCGCGGGGCTGCCTACGGGCCCAATTTTACAGCACGAACTTTCCGATAGGCAAAAACGGATCCAAAGGTTATAAATGGTAAAAAAAACCGTGCGCGCAGACGATTTGAAATGGAGGCTCATTTGGTGCCCAAATGGCTATCGGGCCCAACGGGGCTGCTCGGGCCCTATTTTTGTGCACGAACTTTCCAGCAGGCGAAAACACGAAAATGGACCCAGGGGTTAAGAACGATGAAAAAGAAGTCGTGCGCGCAAGAGTTTTGCGAATGGAGTTCATTTGGTGCCCCAAATGTCTATCTGGCTCGGCGAGGCTGCCCCGGGCCCAATTTTTGTTTGGGAACTTTCCGACAGGTCTAAAAATGAAAAAACGGACCCAGGGGATAAGAACAATGAAGAAAATCCATACGCGTAGACGGTTTTTGCGAACGGAGCTCATTTGGTGCTCCTAATGGCTATTGGGTCGACGGGGGTGCCCCGGTGCCCCAATTTTTGGTGCGCGAAATTTTCGATGGGCAAAAAGGCAAAACCAAACAAGGGTTAAAGAACGATGAAAAAAAGTTCGTACGCACAGACAGTTTTTTCGTACGGAGGTCATTCGGTGCCTCAAATGGCTATCCGACCCGGCGAGGCTGCACCGGGGCTTGTGCACCAACTTTCCGACGGACGAAAAATGCGAAAACGAACCCAGGGGTTAAGAACGATAAAAAAAAGTCATGCATGGAGACGTTTTTACGAACGGAGCTCATTTGGTACCCAAATGGCTATCGGGCCTGGCGGGGCTGCCTCGAGGCCCAATTTTTTAGCGTGAACTTTTCCGGTGGGCAAAAACAAGTAAATAGACCCAAGGGGTTTATAAACGTTGAAAAATGTCGTGCACGAAGACGGTTTTACGAACGGAGCTCATTTGGTGCCCCAAATGAATATTGGCTTGGCGGGACTGCTGCGAGGCCCAATTTTTTTGTGCGCAACTTTTCGGCGGGTGAAAACACGAAAACGGACCCAGGGGTTAAGAACGATGAAAAAAAGTCGCGCGCGCAGAAGGTTTTGCAAAAAGCTCATTTGGTGCCCTAAAATTGCTAAGGGCTCGGCGGGGCTTCCCGTGCACGAACTTTTGTGCGTGAATGTTTCGGCGAGCGACGAAAAGTGGACCCACCGGATAAGAACGATGAAGAGTAGATGCGCACACAGTGGCTAATATGGTTTGCGAATGGAGCTCATTTGGTGGCCAAATGATTATCGGGCCCCGATGGGGAAACCCGGGGGCGGTGAAAGCTATGTCCTGTCTGTTCACACCATAGCGTAATGGGAACGTGGTCGGTACGACTGGAGGCGTGTAGCAAGGAAACTAGACGGAACCTGTAGTTATGTTGTGCTTCAACAAGATTGACAACTTGATGTGCGAATGTCGCTTTGTTGAGGACCTGGCATGGTTCAGGCGTCGTGGCATAGATTAAGTCCCGGAAGAGTTTTGCAACAATTAAGATCCTGGGATTCTGATCTCTTCTGATGCTCATTTCAGCAAGACTTGCCGACCTGTCTGTGTTGGCATTCCGCGCACTTTCCGACAGGCAAAAGCTACGAAAATTAATAACGGGACTCCAGGGTTAAGAACGATGAATAAAAAGCCGTTCGCGTAGATGGTTTTGCAAATGGAGCTCATTTTTCTGCCTTAAATTGCTATCGAGCCTGGCGGGCCTGTCCCGAGGTTTAATTTTTTGTGCGAACTTTCCGGCAGGCAAAAACGCAAAAATGGACCCAGGGGTTAAGAACAATGAAAAAAAAGTCATGCGCACAGACGGTTTTCCGAACGGAGCTCATTTTATACCCCAAATGCCTATCGAGCCCAAACAAGAAATCCAAAAACACCTATACTGATCATGGCATAAACCATGAGTCATTACTTCTTCCATTCTTTTTTCGGGTTCAATTTCTAAAAATCCTTATGAATTCATTATATGGTTGATTTGGCATTAACCCTAAAAGCCTGGCGAGGCTACCCCGGGGCCCAATTTTTGTGCGCGAACTTTTCGGAGGGCGAAAACGCGAAAAGAGACTGAGAACGATAAAAATATTGATTTTATGCTTTATCGCTTATGTTGCACTACTGATGAATGAATGTATGTTGATGGCTCTATGCGCTCAAGTTCTTTGCGATAAAGATATTGTTGCGCGATACTACGTTGTAGGTGTATGCGTTGATGATGATATGCTTCATAGTATGCGATGATGTAGTGTGTGTCATAAGTTTTCTTGTTGGAGCCAAGTATAATTCCAACGCAAGTTTCTCAGGTTGACCTAAGGTCGAACACGGGGATTGTTGTTGTTTAGATACGATACTAATGTGGTATATGCGACTGGTTTAACATAAAGAATATAGAATTGGTTTGTGCAGAAATGTAAATTGTGATGAAAAGTAAATTGTGTTGTAAATAAAATGCGTTAAAGTAAATTGCGTTGATAAAATAAATGTCTAAACTATTAGTGATACAGGGTGAGGTCTGGCTTAAATTGTTCAAGATAATCTAGGGAATGCGGTGGCAAGTCTTCTGAATGAATCAGAAAGAGAATAGGTTGAGGGAAAGGACATCGCAAGTTCGTCAATCTTGTTGAAGACACAACTAAGGTTCCGTTTTCCCTTGGCTTACACCTTTCAGTGATCGACCACGTTCCCATACGTCTATGGTGAAACAGGGATGAACGTGATGAACGCAAGGGTGTTTCCATCTTTGAAAATACTTCTCACTTTAGTTAACGCATTCTTCCAACCTTTTCTCGATAGGCAAAATAACATCTTCACTTCTGCTCTCACAGGTGAAGATGCCGTCCAACATGCTCTAGATAAACTTAGCTGATTACCTTAACAATGATTAACTCACTCGCTTAATCCTTCCCCTTTACCCAGGGGATTAGTGACACGTGATGGAGAAAATGGATGATGAATGTATGGAAAAGAACAAAGAGATGGTAATAATGACGATAATGATATTTAAATCTAAAGATTAAGCGTTTGATATAGATTGTGAATGACATATTAAAGAAAGATGAAAATAGTAGATGAATGAGAGAATAGAAACAAATATGAAAAGAGTATCAATGTCTTGACATAGATCCCGATCAGAGACGTTGTGCTTGTCGGTGTGTGGATGAAATGGAGTGGAAAGCTTCACTCTCAGGCTTGCTTTCCCGGTAGAAGTGACCTCTTGCACAGAGCTTCTTCTTCGGGAATGGAAAGAATTTCTTGCTCAGAGACTTATCTTTCAGCCTTGTCTCATCGTTCTCCCAGATTTTCTTTGTATTGTCTCTTCAGACCAACCTCCTTTACATTGAATTCAAGGAAATTCTGCCATGGCATAATTGAAAAGTCTGCTTTGCTCCACGATCAATTTGTCAGAATCGTACAACAAAAAAGTTGTACACTTGTCAGAATGCTCTGCGAATGCGTTACTCTTCACATCTTCGATCGATCGTTGCATGTGGTGTAGTTGTTTTGATCTCTTGTTGATTGTCGCATGCGGTGGAAATGGCGTTGATCACTTGAATCCATGATCAATCGTTGCATGCGCTGCAATTGTTGATCTTTTACGTTCTTGATCGATTGCCGCATGTTGTATAGATGCATTGTACATTTTGTCCTCGAGCAATTAACGCATGCGGTGACCTATTTCCTGCAAAACAAAGACTTTGACGTTCCATTTCGCCATCGCAATGGGGTTAGTGGGTGTGTTCATGACACTTTACAATTTTCNAATTAACGCATGCGGTGACCTATTTCCTGCAAAACAAAGACTTTGACGTTCCATTTCGCCATCGCAATGGGGTTAGTGGGTGTGTTCATGACAATTTACAATTTTTGTATTTCGAAGCCAATTCGTATACTATCAACGTAACTTTTCCTTCTTTTTGCCACATAATCTAAATAAAACTATATATGCTTGTCCTCAAGCATATCCTCAACTAAGGCAATTCCGCTCAACTCCCATCCTAACTTTGTGTCAATCGGCTACTTCGAATTCTCCACCTCTTCAAAATTACTCAACACCGCAAGTTTCTTCTATCCTTTAACATTTCATCACATGCTCTACTTTATTCTTATCTAAAACAAATCTCTACCCAAAGTTCCCTTCTAGTTTTGAGAAGAATGTTTTACCTCTTCTTGCAAAAACAACGAAGTGCGCCTTTATGGGGTGGCCTGGTTTGCGTCATCGTATAGAGAATGTTGATCATGGATACACCCTTCGTTTTGGCTTGCTCCCACGGGTGTCATGTGAGCATCCAACTTCGATTGTGTACCAATCTCAATTTCGACTCTTGATCCTCAGCCAAGTTCTACTTTTGTTGGTCAGAGGAGTTGTCTCTTTTATCCTTATTTTCTCTCTCTTTTTTTTTCATATTGCGTCGATCCTAGAAACCTACCTTTGTTTTGACTTGCTCCCATGAGTGTCATGCGAACATCCAACTATGAGCAGGTTCCTTTCACGACTTAACTCTTATCAGGTTGGGATTTTCCCTTGCACTGACAGTAGAGTTTTTATGGATTTTTTTTTTTGATAATAATGAACGCATTTGCCTCCACATCTGCTTGATCGCATCTACTCAGACCTTCCCCATCCCCAAATTTAGAGATGCGCAAGGTTCTCATTGCGTTGTTTTGGACAAAAAAGACAAAACACTTGGTCAAAATTTTGAAAAGAAGGTTTGAGCAAAATCTTGAAATAGAGAAGGTAAAGTAGAGCTATTACGAGTGTTAATCAGAAAATGCGATGTATAAAGAAATTTTGCTAAGGGTATGCATACTACTCATCATGGAAATGCAAAATAAAAGACAAGAATTACCGCAATAATTGACAAACGATGATCAATGTAAAGAGGCTAATGATCAATGTAAAGAGGCTAACGCATATGGAAAGAATAATTACTCTCTTGTATAAAATTTGTCTAAGTATACAAAGAATTATGAATATCGCAACACAAAATTATAGCTTGTACAAAAGAATACAAGGTATAGCTTCTATATATAAAAAAAAATGAATGAATGGCCGCAAAGAAAATTTTCAAAATTGAGGAGACGGTGGCCCACCCCCAAATTTAGAGTTACTGCGGGGGATCTTGAGAAGGATGTTGCAGAGGAGCTCATTGAGGCGCTTCTTGAAATTGTAGAGGTTATAGATGGGGAGGCATCATGGGACCATGTAGATAAGCCGTTAGGAAATTGAAGTACTCATGGTTGCGCTCTGTCATCTGTCTCTGATTCAGGTGGATGGTAAAGATATTGCATTGAATATTAACCATCGCCTGTCGCACCATTGTATTACTGCATTGCTCTCTTGCAACTCCATTATTGCTTGGCAGAAGAAGTGAGATTGTTGAGAGAAGAGGGACTGCATTTCTGCTAAGTCAGCAGCAAGGGATGCGATGGTGGGTTGCACCGTCGATGTTTCACTAGCATCAGTTTGAGGTTGAACAGAAGGTCCTGCTCCTAAACCATGTGGGTCGTCAACATGCAGCGATGGAGGTGAAAAGTGAGGTGGAGATGGATGGTGTGGAGACGCTGCTAGAGATGCATTGTTAGAATCTAGAGCGAGGAAGAGGTTTGTGAAGTATTTTGGAAGAGAGGAAAGGGGCTCTATTGGAGGGCTCGGAGGGCGAATGATTAAAGGCAAAGGGTCCAAGGGTAGTTGGGTTTGCTCTTGCGGTGATTTTTCTTTGACTTTTTCCTTTCCTTTATCATTTTGGTGCTGCTTCTTTGGCTTGGGTTGTTGCGGCACATTCAAATCTATGATGGGCCTTTTCGCTGGAAGCTTGAGGCAATGTGAGGAATCCTTGAGAAACATTCTCAAGATCTTCATATGAATGAGGCCATGGACTTCAGGCATGGGCTCTTCATCAATGCCTATGCCCATAGAGAGGCACAGGCTCGAAATCGTCCATGGAAAGAAGTATTGGCCTCTTACACGACCAACAAAGCCTCAAATTTGCTTCGCAAGGAGCTGGCCTACATCAATCGGAATGCCTCGCGTGATACAGTATGTGGCCATGACTCGACCCCTTGAAATTATTTTATCATGCGTTGTTAGGATGAGTCGCCGTTTCACTAAATATACCCAAAGTCGCGCCCCTGGGAGCAGCTTGTTGGAGGCGAGGGTCCTAATGCCTGTTAATGATACCGACCACTTGGTGCCCGGTTACGTTAATACCTTCAGTGCATCCTCCATGTGTTCTTCTTCAGGATCATCAATTAACATGTTACTCAGTGCTTCCGAGATGTCCTTCAACTTGTATAGTTCATTGATGTCCCATGCACTGAATGACACTACCCTCCTTTCTATGATCACGGCATCTTCGGTGTCAAGGAGCTGGTCATTATAAAACGCCGAGCACGCAGACGATTTTGTGTACGGAGCTTATTTGATGCCCCAAATGGCTATCGGGCCTGGCAGGGCTGCCTGCGGCCTAATTTTCGTGCGCAAACTTTCCGACGGGCGAAAATGCGAAAACGAAACCAGGAGTTAAGAACGATGAAAAAAATCGTGCGTATCGAGCCTGGCGGGGCTGCCCCGTGGCTCAATTTTTTAGCGCAAAATTTTTGGTGGGCGAAAACGCAAAACAGACCTAAGGTTTAAGAACGATGAAAAAAAGCCGATGCACGTTAGACGATTTTTCTAACGGAGCTCATTCGGTGCCCCAAATGGCTATCAGGCTTGCAGGGCTTGCCCCGGGGCCCAATTTTTGTGCACGAACTTTTCCGATAGGGTGAAAACGTGGGAAAATGGGGACCAGGAGTTATGAACGACGAAAAAAAGCCTTGCGCATAGACGATTTTGCGAACGAAGCTCATTTGGTGCACCAAATGGCTATCGGCCTGGCGGAGCTGCCTCGGGGTCCACTGTTTGTGTGCGAACTTTCCGGCGGGCGAAAATACGAAAACGGCCCCAAGGGTTAAGAAAGATGAAAAAAGCCGTGTGCACAGACAATTTTACGAACGGAGCTCATTTGGTGCCCCAAATGGCTATCGGGCCCAGTAGGGCTGGCCCGGAGCTGAATTTTTGTGCGCGAACTTTCCGACGGACAAAAATGCGAAAATGGACACAGGGGTTAAAAAAGATGAAAACAAGTCGTGCGCGTAAACGGTTTTGCGAACGGAGCTCGTTTTTGTGCCAAATGGGTATAGGGCCCAGTGGGGCTGCCCCCGGGCACAATTTTTGTGAGTGAACTTTTTAGTAGGCGAAAACGAGAAAACGAACCTAAGGGTTAAGAACGATGAAAAAAAGGCGTGCGCGCAAATAGTTTTGTGAACGAAGCTCATTTTTTTTCCTCAAATGGCTATCGGGCCGGGTGGGGCTGCCTTGGGGCCCAATTTTTGTGCGCAAACTTTCCGGCGGGCGAAAACGCAAAAATGGACCCAGCGGTTAAGAACGATGAAAAGAAATCGTGCGTGTAGACGATTTTGTGAACGGAGCTCATTTGGTGCATCAAATGGCTATCGGGCCCGGCGGGGTTGCCCCAGGGCCCAATTTTTGTGCGCGGACTCTTCGACGAGCGAAAACATGAAAATGGACCAAGGGGTTAAGAACGATGAAAGAAAGTCATGCGGGCAGACAATTTTGTGAACAGAGCTCATTTGGTGCATCAAATGGCTACTGGGCCCGGCGAGGCTACCTTAGGGCACAATTTTTGTGCGCGGACTTTTCGGCATGCGAAAACTGGAAAACGGACCTAGGGGTTAAGAACGATGAAGGAAAGCTGTGTGTGTAGATGGTTTTGTGAACGGAGCTCATTTGGTGCCCCAAATGGCTATCGGGCCTGGCATGGCCGCCATTGGGCCCAATTTTTGTGCGCGAACTTTCTATCGGGTGAAAACGAAAAAACGGACCACGGGTTAAGAACGATAAAGAAATGCCATGTGCGCAGACAATTTTGTGAATGGAGCTTATTTTTTACCCCAAATGGCTATCGGGCCGCGGGGCTTCCCCGGGGCCATATTTTTGTGCGTGAAGTTTCCAGTGGGCGGAAATGCGAAAACAAACCCAGGGGTTAAGAACGATGAAAAAAAGTCGCGCGCATCGAAGATTTTGCGAACGGAGCTCATTTGGTTCCTCAAATGGCTATTGGGCCCGATGGGGCTGACCCGGGACTCAATTTTGGTGCGCGAACTTTTCGGCGGGCGAAAACGCAAAAATGGACCCAGGGGTTAAGAACGTTGAAAAAAAGTTGTGCACGCAGATGGTTTTGCGAACGGAGCTCATTTGGTGCCCTAAATGGCTATCGGGCCACACGGGCCTACCCTGGGGATCAATTTTTGTGCACGAACTTTTTGGCGGGTAAAAACGCGAAAACGGACCCAGGGGTTAAGAACAATGAAAAAAAGCCGTATGCGTAGACGATTTTGCGAACGAAGCTCATTTATTGCCCCAAAATGGCTATCGGGGCTAGCAGGGCTGCCTCGGGGCCCAATGTTTGTGCGCGAACTTTTCGGTGGGCGAAAACGCGAAAACGAACCCAGGGGTTAAGAACGAAGAAAAATAGCCGTGCGTGTAGATGGTTTTCCGAACGGAGATCATTGGGTGCCCAAAATGGCTATCGGGCCCCGCAGGGTAGCCTGGGGGCCCAATTTTTCTGCGTAAACTTTCTGGCGGGCGAAAACTTGAAAATGGAACCAGGGGTTAAGAACGATGAAAAATAGTTTTGCGTGTAGATGGTTTTCCGAACGGAGATCATTGGGTGCCCAAAATGGCTATCGGGCCCCGCAGGGTAGCCTGGGGGCCCAATTTTTCTGCGTAAACTTTCTGGCGGGCGAAAACTTGAAAATGGAACCAGGGGTTAAGAACGATGAAAAAAAGTTTTGTGCCAGACGGTTTTGCGAACGGAGCTCGTTTGGTGCCCCAAACGACCCTCGGGGCCTCGGGGCCCACTTTTTGTGCCTAAACCTTCTGGCACGAAAATGCGTGAAAATGGAACCAGGGGTTAAGAACGATGAAAAAAAGTTGTGCGTGTAGATGTCTGTCTCTTATACACATCTAGATGTGTATAAGAGACAGGAAAAAAAGCCATGCGCGCAGACGATTTTTCGAACGGAGCTCATTTGGTGCCCAAAATGGCTATCGGGCCTGGCAGGGCTGCCCCGGGGCCCAATTTTTGTGCGCGAACTTTCCGGCGGGCGAAAATGCAAAAACGAACCAGGGGTTAAGAACGAAGAAAAAAAGTTGTGCGCGCAGACGATTTTTCTAGTGTAGCTCATTTGGTGCCCAAAATGGCTATCGGGCCTGCCGAGCTGCCCTGGGGCCCAATTTTTGTGTGCGAACTTTCTGGCGGGAAAAAATGCGAAAACGGAACTAGGGGTTAAGAACGATGAAAACTGTCGTGCATGCAGACGTTGCGAACGGAGCACATTTGGTGCCCGAAATGGCTATCGGTCCCAACGAGGCTGCCCTGGGGCCCAATTATTGTGCGCGAATTTTTCGGCAGGCGAAAACACGAAAACGAACCTAGTGGCTAAGAACGATGAAAAAAATTCGTCCCCGCAAACGGTTTTCCGAACGGAGCTCATTTGATGCCATGTAACAATATTTTTTTTATCTTACAGCATGTGAACAAATATGAATATGAATGAATGAACAACAAGCTCATGTCCCTGGCAACGGCACCATAAACTTGTAACGCTAAAAATTAATTGTTTTTTATGAATGAATGAAATGCGTGTCACTAGTTTACTTGCACTGAAACCAAGTATAATTCCAACGCAATATTCTTAAAATAATCTGAGGTCGAACACAGGGATTGTTTTCGTTAATGCGTTACTTTTGTGATACATTCGACCAGTTGTTACAATGAATAAAGAATTGGGTTTATACAGGAATATAAATTGCAATGAAATAAAATTGCATTGATAAAATAAAATCCTAAACTAATATGATACAAGATACAAGAGACATGATAGACAATACTGAGGCTGAGACTGACTGTGAAGTTGTACAAAGGATTGTGGTATGCGATGGCAAGTCTTTATGGATGAAACAGAAAGAGAAAGAGTAAATAGTAAAAAAATGCAAGTTTGTTAATTGTGTTAAGGATGCAACTAAGGTTCCGTTTTCCCTTGGCATAAACCTCTCGGTGATTGGCCGCGTTCCCATATCTCTATGGTGAAACAAGGATGAACGTGATGAACACAAGGTTGTTTCCATCTCTAGAAATACTTCTTGCTTTAGTAAACGCATTCTTCCAACCTTCTCTTGATAGGCGAAATAACATCTTCACTTATGCTCTCACAGGTGAAGATGCCATCGAGCATGCTTTAGCTTAACTTTATTATTTCCTTAACACAAATTAATTTACTTGCTTAATTCTTGCTAATTACCCAGGGAATTAGGAAAATATCATGGAGAAAATAGATTATGGAGGAATGGAAATAAATAGAGAGATGACAATGTTGATGATCATAACATTTGATACTAAGATTAATCGTTCGATAAATGGTGTGAATGAAAGATTAAGAAGATTAATACAAGTGATGAAGTAGAGATAAGAAACAAATACAAAAAGAGTGTCAATATCTTGACACATATCTAAACGGAGATTATGCTTGCTAGCATGAGAAAGTGGTGGAGAGGAAAGCTTCCCTTTCAGGCTTGCTTTCCCGGTAGAAGTGACCTTCGAATAGAGCTTCAGCTATAGGGATTGGAAGGATTCTTTTCCTTGAGACTCACCTCTCGGCCTTGTCTCGTGGTTCTTCCCGGATCTATTCTGGAAATCACTTCAAACCAGTCTCTCTATCAGATCAGTATATGCACGTCTCTATGTATACAAGTATATCTTCCAATGAAATTGCAAAAGCTATTTATAGGCGAAGCTTGACTCCTTGCATTTATGGTTAAGGTAGTTCCTGAAATGTCGGAGTGAATATTCCTTCTGTTACGCAATCAATCCCATTAGAAATGCATAATTGACAGCTGTACACTCGTCAGAACCTTTTGCAAATGCGTTGCTCTTTTACATCATCGATCTATCACCACATGCGGTGTTCTTTTTTATTACCGCATGCGGTTGAAATTGCGTTGATCGCTTAGTTCTTGATCGATTGTCGCATGCGCCGTCATTGCATTGATCATCTCTTCATTCTTGAATGATGGGCGCAATGCGACGTAGATGCGTTGTTCATTTTATCTTTGAGCCATGAACGCATGCGGTGACTAATTTCCTACAAAACAGAACTACAACATTCTCTTCTACCATCACAATGGTGTTAGTGGGTGTATTGACTACATTTTATAATTCTCGTATTTCTTAGCCAATTCTATACTATCGACGCAACTTTTCTTTCTTTTAGCTGCAATATCTAAATAAAACAGTATAAATAACTTGCATTTCTAGAAGTTATCACACCCCCAAATTTAGATATATGCTTGTCCTCAAGCATATCTTCTATTAAGGCAATATTGTTAAATTCCTATCATAAATTTTCGGTCGATTGGTTGCTCTGAATGCTCACCTAGGCAACATTACTTAACAACGCAATTTTGTTCTATCCAAGATAATTCATAGAAATGCCCTAATTTATTCCTCTATACAACAAATCTCTACTAAAAAATTCCCTTCTAGTTTTAAAAAGAATGTTTACCTCTTCTTGTAAAAACAACTTGGTGCATCTGGATGTGGTGGTCTAATTTGCATTCATTTATTAGAGACTGTTGATCATGGTTACATCCTTTGTTTTGGCTTGTTCTCACGGGTGTCATGCGTTCCAACTACGGTTGTGTGCCAATTTTTGTGTGCGAACTTTTCGGTGGGCGAAAATGCGAAAACAGACCCAGGGGTTAAGAACGATGAAAAAAAGCCATGCGCGTAGACGGTTTTGTGAATG
>NC_052359.1:24723909-24727897 GCF_009727055.1 Benincasa hispida | reverse complement strand
ATGGCCTATTTTTGTGGCGTGAAACTTTCCTACAAGCAAAAAACTTGTAAAATGGACCCAGGTGCCCGAACGATAAAAAAAGTCGGCGCGCAAGACGGTTTTGCGAACGGAAGCCATTTGGGTGCCCTATAATGGCTATCAAGCCCGGTGGACTGCCCTAGGACACGAATTTTTGTGCACGAACTTTTTCGAGAGGCGAAAAACCGCGAAAGGACGGACGACAAAGGTTTAGAGAATGATAGAAAAAAGTCGTGTGCGTAGACGGTTTGTGAGGTGGAACGGGAGCTCATTTGGTGCCAAATTGCTATACGAGCCTGCGGGGCGTACCCCGGGGCCATATTTTTGTGCGAAATTTCGCAAGCCAGACAAATTGCGAGAACGGACTAAGGGGTTAAGGAACAATGAAAAAAAGCAAAACTCGCAGACGGTTTTGCAAAACAGAGCTCATTGGTGCCCCAAATGGCTATCGACTCAGGGCGGGGATATCCCTAGGGCCCAATTGTTGTGGGTGCGAATTTCCGGCAGGACAGAAACGCACGAAAACGTACCCAGGGGTTAAGAACGATGAATTCGTGCGCGTAGAACGGTGTTGATGTGAACGAAGCTCAAATGTGGGTGCCGAAATGGCTTTCGGGCCCTACAGGTTGCGGCCGGGCCCAATTTTTGTGGCGTGAACTTTCCGATGGGCAAAAACACAAGAAGGACCCAGGGGTTAATCGATGAAAAAAGGTTTGCGTGCAGAGATGTGCGATCAGCTCATTTGGTGCCACAAATGGAATTATCAGGCTAGAAAAGCTCCGAGCCCAATTTTTGTGAATGAAACTGTTTTGGCGCGAAAGCGAAAATGGACCGCAGTTTAAGAAAGATGAAAAAAAATTCATGTGTGCGACAGTTTTGTGAACGGAGATCATTTTGTTCCCAAAAGGCTATGGGCCCAGCGGCGGCTCCCGGGGCCCAATTTTTGTGCATGAACTTTCAGGGCGGGCGAAAATGCAAAAACGAAGCATAGGGGTTAAAAAACGAATGAAAAGAAGCCGGGTGCGTGCAGACGATTTTTCGAATGGAGCTCATTGTGCCCAAAAATAGCTATTCGGGCCCGAGCGGCCTAGTGCCAATTCTTGTGCACTGAACTCTTCTACGACGGCAAATTGCCGAAAATAACCCATTGGTTTAGACGATGATAAAAAACTTTCGCGTAGACGGTTTGTTGAACGAACTCAATTTGTTGCCCTAAAGGCTATCGGGCCGTAGGGGCTACCGCTAGGCCCAATTTTGTATGCGTGAACTTAGGTGCGGGGTGAAAAACCCGAAAAAGAACGCCAAAGGGTTAAGAAGCGATGAAAAAAAGCTGTGCCGTGCAGACGATTTTGCGAACAAAGCTCTCGTGACCCAAAATGGCTAATCGGGACACGGAGGGGATGCGGGGGCAAATTTGTGCGCGAAACTTTCCGATGGGCGGAAAATGCGAAAACGCCCAGGGGTTAAGAACAATGAAAAAATGGCATGCGCGCAGACGTTTTTGCAAACGGAGCTCATTCGTTGCCCAAAATGGCTATCGGGCCGCGGGCTGCCCGGGGCCGACTTATTTTGCACGGAACTTTCCGCAAGCAAATGGAAAATGAGACCTAAGGGTTAAGAATGATGAAAGAATAGTCGTGCGTACAAACGGTTTGCGATGGAGTCATATTAAATGCCCAAATGGCTATCGGGCTTGACGGGGCTTACTGCCGGGGTTCAATTTTTTATGCACGAATTTTCGAGCAGGCAAAAATGGCGAAACGACCAGGGGTTAAGTACAAGTGAAAAAGACGTCCGCTGGCAGACCGATTTTAGCGGAACAAAAGCTCATTTGGTGCCCAAAATGGTTATCGGGCCGGCGTGGGCTGCCCGGGCAAATTTTTTGTGCGCGAATTTTTTGGCGGGCGAAAACGGCCCCAGGTTAGAATCGATGAAACAAGTAGTGCGCGACAGACCTATTATCTGCGCACATCGGAGACTCATTTGTTGCCCAAAAGATATCGGAGCTAGTTTGAGGGCTCCCAGTGTTGGCATGAGCTTCCGCGGATGCGAAAACGGCGAAAAAAGGACCCAGGGTTAAGAACGAAGAAAAAAAGCCATCGCTGCAGAACGATTCTTCGAACGGGCTCATTTGGTGCCAAAAGGCTTCGGGCCGCGGCTGGGCTGCCGCCGAGGCCAAATTTTGTGTGGACAAACTTTTCCAGCGGGCGAATAACGCGAGAAATGGACCCAAGGGTTAAGAAGGATGAAAAAAAGCCATGACGGCATGACGGTTTGCGAATGGAGCTCATTTGTGCCCCAAAAGCTAATCAGACTGACAGGGCTCCCTTGGTCAATTTTTGTGCGCAATTTTCGGCTAGCAAAAACCCAAAAAACCGAACCAGCGGGTTAAGAAGCGATTGAAAAAAAGCCATGTGTAGGATATTTGCGAACAAAGGCTATTTGGGTGCTTCCAAAATGACTATTCAGGCCAGCAGGGTACCACGGGCCCAATTTTGTGCGCGAACCTTCTCAACGGCGAAATCAAAACGGACCTAGGGGTTAAGAACAGAAATAAGCTTGTACCCGCAGACATTTGCGAATGGATCGATTGTGCCCCAGAATTGCTATCGGACCGGGGGCTGCCTCGGGGCCAAATTTTTTATCCATGAAAACTTTTTCGGATGGTCGAAAATGGACCCAGGATTAAGAACGGATGAAAAAAAGCCTCATGCACGCAGCAAGATTTTTGCGAACGTGAGCTCATTGGTGCCAAATGGTATCAGCCTAGCGGGGCTGCCCCATGGCCCAGTTTTTGTGCGCGAATTTGGCGATAACGCGAAAAGGGACCCTGCGGTTAAGAACGATGAAAAAAAGTCATGCATGTAGATGGTTTTGCGAACGGAGCTCATTTGGTGCCCCAAATGGCTATTAGGCCTGGCGGGGCTGGCCCAAGGCCCAATTTTTGTGCGCAAACTTTCCGGCAGGCGAAAACGCAAAAAGGGACCCAAGGTTTAAGAACGATGAAAAAAAGCCTTGTGAGTAGACGGTTTTGCGAACAGATCTCATTTGGTGCCTCAAATGGCTATCGGGCCCCACGGAGCTATCCTAGGGCTCAATTTTTATGCACGAACTTTTCAGCAGGCGAAAATGCAAAAACGGTCTCAAGGGTTAAGAACGATGAAAAAATGCCATGCGTGCAGACGGTTTTGCGAGCAGAGCTCATTTGGTGCCCCAAAAGGCTATCATGCCTGGCGGGGCTTCCCCAGGGCCCAATTTTTGTGCACGAACTTTCCAGCAGGCGAAAACGTGAAAACAGACCCAGGAGATAAGAACGAAGAAAAAAAGCTGTGCGCGCAGACGATTTTTCGAACGGAGCTCATTTGACTCTAAAGGGATGCGATGGCCCCGTTATTCATGACACTATCCTTGATTCTCAATCCTTGATCACTTTCTCTCCAATCTTCATGATTTTTAGAAATGCGATCAAGGATATTCTTGGCCTCACCATAAGTTTTATCTAGCAGACCTCCAGCTGCTACCGCATTGGTAGCCGTCTACGACTCAGGATTTAATCCGTGGTAGAAAATCTCCGTCTGTAAGCAATCTGGTAAGCCGTTATATGGGTAGTCTCTTACCAGCCTCTTAAACATTGCCCAAGCATCGTTGAGCTATTTGTCAACATCCTGTTCAAAATTGGTGATCAACTTCCTTCTTCTGGTGTTTTCCATTGGAGGGAAGTACTTCTTCATAAACTTCTCTACTACTTGCTCGCATGATGTAATCTCCCCTGGTTCGAGAGAATAAGCACATTTTCATGCTTGGTCACACAACGAAAATGGAATCAAAGTTAGTCGAACCTCCTCAGTGGAGATGTTAGGGAACACAAACGTGCTGCAGATCTCAATGAAACTTCGGAGGTGGGCGTGCGAATCCTTGCCATGCCTACCACTAAACTGTCCGACAGTTTGGATCATTTGCAGCATCACCG
>NC_052359.1:24714994-24723223 GCF_009727055.1 Benincasa hispida | reverse complement strand
ATTCAAACTCCTTCTTTCTGGTGTGTTTTATCCATTGACAGAGTGATAAAATGCGATGAAACGCCAGATTCTCCAGTACGTTCGACGTCTTCATTAAATTCGATTCGTGACTTACACCGTTTTACATCTGCCGAATACCTTAGCCGAATGAAGATAATCATAATGTAGCGCTGGTTAATTTCTCCCCTGGTGGTCCTGAACGGGCCAGCGCTCACCGCAAAGCTTAAAAAGAGAGAGCAAAAATTAAAGGAATGATATTTTGCAAATGACAAAACGTTTGACAGACTCGAACGAAGCCACAGATATTCTATTGCTTGGTTGCACACAAAATTTACAAAAACTTGAAAAGTGGAATACAGAAGCTATTTTCGACCACTCCTCAAAGATGTGAGATGTTTGTAACACGAACGATGGCAAAGAGTGCAAGATCAATGAAAATGATACGGGCATTAGTGAGCAAGTGGCGAAGTCACTGTGCCATGAACCTACCACTAGACTGTCCGACAGTGTTGACTCATTGTGCCAGCTCACCGATTCTCATTTCGATTCCCGAGCTGCCGTCAAG
This sequence comes from Benincasa hispida, assembly GCF_009727055.1. Taxonomy (NCBI): domain Eukaryota; kingdom Viridiplantae; phylum Streptophyta; class Magnoliopsida; order Cucurbitales; family Cucurbitaceae; genus Benincasa; species Benincasa hispida. The sequence goes on along the minus strand of NC_052359.1, from coordinate 24,722,658 downwards.
AGTTAGGCTGCCTCATGATTCCCTAGGTGGGAGGAAATTCATACGAGGATGTTGGGCGTACGCATATGTCTTCAAAGGGAGCTATTTGCGGTCTGTTATCGGCGCAATAGCGAGTGGGATGTCTCCGTGATATTATTTTCATTTGGATGCTCCATATTTCCTGGTTGTCATGTTCGTCTCAATAAGAATGGGATCCGCATGATGTTCTGCCCATGTGATGTTGGTTGCGGCCGTCTCTAATCTTCGTCGGAACGTTTTTCAATCTTTGGGTCGTTTAATTCGACAGATATTGAAAGCTTCAAAGAAATTAAAAAATTACCGTTACCGACAATGTATGCTGAGTCCCCAGCAACGGCGCAAAAACTTGATCGTATGTGTTTGCGATGGTGGAAAATGTGTTATGTATGCATGTTTTCTCAGTAAGATCCAAGTTAAATCCTAGAGTTGCTGTAAGCCCGAGGGTCGAAATGGCGTCAGGACTAAGAAAAACAATACAAGGTAATTTTTAGACCACTTGCGTTGGTAACAAATAATCATAGTGGTATGGATTGGTTTTTTGTTTCTCTAGATATATAGTGTAATGCGGCGAAGTTGACAAAAGACGTGTAATAATTTTAGAAAGATGCCATGAGTATAGCGAAGGGGAATGGGAATTGAGAAGGGGTTAGCATAAACACTTGCTAGGATTTCGTTCCTGTTATGCGATCCATGCTACACACTTAAAAACAGCAAATCATCTCTCAAGGAAAGTGCTATGGCTTCTGTTTAGAACGGCAATGGATATTATGCGTATTATAATACTATAGGACTTGACATTCAAGCTCAAAGACTTTCTTGTTGATGCGAGTGGAATGAACCAAATAATACCAGAGGAATTGCTATACTACCATAAGCACCTAACACTAGCAGGATGCATGACGATGCATGTTGGCAGAATAGAGCTATCTCTAGTCCTATCTCTGCTCTCTCAAGTCTTAGGTTACTGTTTCTATGAACTTTCTCTCAAGTAAAGCCTAAAGGGTATTGAGCGTAACAATATAGACAAGATAGATCGATGCAATGAAGATCCATAGTCATGTTAAGCTATTGTAACTTCTCAACTCCATTCAGGATAGTTTAGCTACTCGTGATGTATTTTAAAGAGAAGCGTGGAAGATTAGGATGTTAAGATAAGAAATGCAGTTTCCGCATTAATTAATAAAATATATAGATAACATAGAATAATAAGTGATATAATATATCACATTGTAGTACAATATGACAATGCGGGTGACGGAATAAATTATAAATAGAGCCCAATTGGTAGCCATTGTACTCTTACTTCCTATAGGTGCCTATTGTGTACGCTGGGTTCTTCTCTACTTTGTCAAAAGATATTCTTTGTTCTCGCAATAGATCTGTACTCGCCTCTCTTCATTTTCCATTGCACCCGTGGTGGCATTCGTCAAGTCGAGCTAACAAGGCATAATACTGTCCCGGGCGTCTTTTCCCTTCTCTTCTCGGCTCTGTTCGCCTTCATAAAGTATGCAGAAAAGACTAAAGAGATACGAGAAGGAGCTAACTATCGTGCGTAGTGATGTAGTATCACTTCTAACCTGCGGCGAATCTGTTCATTGAAAGGTGGCCTTTTGCTCAAGGTTTACTCTTATCAGAGCGTTCTAGAGGTGAAAACGCGTCTTGCCTGGATGACTTTACATGACTTTGCATCTGATAGGAATTGGCATTTGATATTCTTCTGTCTGATGCGTGCACCTACACAGGGGATAATTGATCACCGAAAATTTGAGTGTAATTGCAATCCACATAAGACTTGCTTTCAAACTAGGTCAAGGGTTAACGGAAGCCTTGTCAACCTTAATTCGAAACTCGACCGTCATCAGATTTCTGATACCCAGCTCGCATACGATATTTTACTCTCTCCAGCTTTCACCCAAAATGCACTCGACCTTGATAGTCAAGCAACGACTGGCTAATGATAAAGTCACCCTTTCTTAGCTAGAATTGTCAAGCACGAGCCGCAACATGATCGCATAGCCTTGCAGCTGCCATCTGTTTATACGCCTCGAACAATATTTTCTTCGGATCGTATTTCCGCCTGCGTCATCGCATTTTTGCGTTACAACGTACTATAAAGAATACATAAGTTAGCTGTTATAATGCGATGGACGCATGCGATCGCAATGTTGTGAACTTAATGCTTTTGGACGCAATATTGTATATTTTTACCATCGCAATCCTGCATTGTTTTATAACTTTGCGCTGTAATAACGTGCATTTTTGCCCGTTATCAAACAATGTTAGTCGAACTTCTTTAGCTGAGATGTTTGGGAAAACAAAAGTGTTACAAATTTCGATGAAACTCCAAAGCTGGGCGTGCGGATCCTCGCCACGCCTTCCATCAAACTGTTTAGCCGTCTAAATCATCTGCAACATAACCAGCTTCATCTCAAACCTCGATCCATCCAGAGTTGGCCTCATGATTCCTGGGGAGAAATCATAGAGGTTAGGCAACGCATAGTTCCAGATGGGCCTATTGCAGTCATTTGCCAGAAGAATGGGGTTTGCCATGATGTTGTTTGCGTTTGCTGCCCTGTTTTTCGGTTGTTCCGCCATAGTGGGATTTCTTTCTTGGTGTTATCAGTGATTGTCTCTCTGTCTTCTTCTGAACATTCTTTCAATCTCTGGGTCATAGTTGGGCTCAGCTCATACGACACCCGCTTCTTCCCTTACCAAAGGAGAGGCAGTGCACAAAGGTCGAAAGCTGTAAAGAAAATCAAAAAGTTACTGTTAGCGCAATATGTACTATCGTAGTCCCCGACAATGGCGCCAAAAATGGAGTAAATAAATATGCATTCATTGTTCGTTCTCCATGCATCGCTGGTCATGCGTTGGACTAAGGGATATGTAATATGCGTCTGATGACCATGCATTCCTACCACAAGTTTTCTTTCTCTCTCGCCAAGTATAACGAGATCGAAAGTTTCTCGGGGTGATTCGAGGTCGAACTCAGGGACTTGTAGCAAAATGTTATGAGGTAATGTGTTTGCGGCAGAATAAAAGAATATTGAAGTTTAAGGGCTATGCGCTACTCCTAATCTTAACTAAACAGATTAAGCAATGGAAGTATGACTATGAGAGTTAAAGACACGACAACTGTTAACGCGTAATAAGATGCATGGGAAAATAGATAAAATGGTGGGGATGACTTCACCTCATCAATAAGCTATAGCAAGGGTAACCCCAGCCAGCGCAAGCTATGCGATTATGCTATACACACTTGATGAAGACGCATGCGATGCATATGCGATAGTGTCGATAGAACTTNGGGTGAGCTTACGCCTAGTGAGTGACCGAGAAAACATAGTAAATTCTCATGCATGATTTCAGTAATGAGTTTTTAACTGAAACATAAACTTTTACTGTACTTGTACTGCAACATAAACAATTTCCAAGTGTAAAACATATAAAGTTGTTTTAATCATAAAACAGTAAAATCATTTCTCAATCCAACGTACCCTATTGTGGGTAAAACAATCCCAACACCAACTACTAGTCCAGAGAGAACCCTTTTGCTCAATCTCTGACTCTATTCACTTATGGCCACACTAAGTACCCACACACATTAAGTAATTATGCTCAGATACCTTCTCAATGTCCTTCATTATCTAGTTGGGTGGATACCTTCTCAAATGTCCTTCGGTATCGCATTTTAGTAAAACTAGTCATAAATGACTTTTCTCTTTAAAGCATGAAAAGTATAACACATATAAAACATGACTTTAAAGATGTTAACACATGTTGGATCAAATCATGCATGCGTAGGCATGAGAATATTCTTGCATACCTTCTCACCCGCATGCGTTCTCACACATGCATGCGTTCAAAACATAACTCACAACTTACTTGGAAATCACTTCATAAAACTAGTAGGCATGAGAATATTCTTGAAAACATGGTTTCTATAACACGTTGTAATCAAATAGTTTAAGCAAAATGTTTTAGTCAACATTTTAGCCACTCACCTTGATTTCTTAGGAGCTTTTCACACTAGTGGCTCCTTGGGCTCCTTTTCACCCCTATAATCCAGATTCAACTTACAGCTTAGTTACTCATAGTTTTGTACCTTATTTTGAAATACTTTCTTCTACAAACTTATTCTAAAATTTCTCAGGAAGCTTACCCTAAAATATCAGCTCATAACTCCTCGTGTTTTGGCCGGACTCACAGAATCTTCAAGACTGGCCTAGACTGATCCAACAATTGTACCCTTCTGCCTTCTTTTCAATCTCCAATCCGGTTCCTTTGAGTTTTTCCCTCTGACAACTCTGAAAACTAGACTTCCAGAGCTTTTTGATGGCTTTAGAATCACTCCAAACACACGAGTAGATTGGGAGATCTCCTCATCTAAAGTTTATACGTTCTCCTCAACCCCAACTGTCTAATGCGCTCTACTCTCCCTCTCTTTTTACGTAATTTCTGATTTTGTGATTTGAGAATGAAGTTCCAAAGGCTCTATTTATAGGCATCCAAACTTCCCCTGGTGTTGACACCACCTACTTGGCTACATGGCCAAATGTTTACTTCTTCCCTCATCAACGCAAGCTTGCATCATCTTGGCCCAAGGTGTTTTCTCCATATGCGTCCACCACAATTCCTTAGCCCTTAAGAATTTCTCCCATATGACACATGATTTTGCTGACGTTTTCCCTTGTGATCGCACCCTTCGTATGTGTTCATCTTAGGGTTTTCAACACATAATCCACAATAACGCAACCAAATTCAACGCATAGATGCTTGCCCGACCGTTCGATGCCTAGGCAAGGCCCTTCGACCGCATGGGCAAGGCATTCAAATGCAGCACTGGACGAGGCGTTGCTACACGCACAAATTACTCCCGCTCTCTCCACTCTCGTTGGTGTCGCTCTCTCCCACTTTCTTGCTCATAATTTTGCTCTCTCTAATCTCGTTCTCTCCCACTTTCTCGCTGGTCTTGCTCTCTCTAATCTCGCTAATCTTGTTGTTAGCTACTGTGAACATTGTTTGTCTCTGTGCAACTTCTACACGTTTTTTCCAAATTTTCCCCAAAATAATTTCCCATATTTTTCTCAGTTCTTCAATCCTTTCTTTAGCCATAACGCATTTCACATAACTTCTCTATACTTAGCCGAATTTTTCCAAAATTTCCCAAACTCAATTTCCATATTTTCTCTTTTCAAATCCCCATTCCTTCTTCCTCGTCAACCAATTTATTATACAAATTTCATTACAATTTTACCAATTAAAGCTCAACTAAAATTATTCAAGGAAAATCTACTTAACACTTAGAAATTTCCTTCCCTTTAACATAGGATTTAACTTTCACTTAGTTAATTCCTTTTATTACTTGCTTAAGTAAGGAAAATAGAAATCCAAGTTTCACAGCCCCGGAGCCTTGTGCGCGAACTTTCTGGAGGGCGAAAACTCGAAAATGGAACGAGGGGTTAAGAACGATGAAAAAAATTCGTGCGCGCAGACGGTTTTGCAAACGGAGCTCACGTGGTGCCCCAATGGCTATTGGGCCCGGCGGGGCTGCCTTGTGGCCTAATTTTTGTGCACGAACTTTCCGGCAGGCGAAAATGCCAAAACGAACCCAGGGGTTAAGAACGATGAATAAAAGTCGTGCGATGGTTTTTCGAACGGAGCTCATTTGGTGCCCCAAATGGCTATCGGGCCTGGCGGGGCCGCCCCTTGATGACGGGAAATTAGATGTCAATCTACTCGACAACTAAAATCCCTTGGACGTGATATGCGATGCATGTTCTTAAGGTATGCGTTGATAGTCATGTGTCGATGGTCATGCATTGGAATGACAATGCATTAACGAATATATGCGATGACCATGCATTCTGTCACAAGTTTTCTTTTGTTCATGCCAAGTATAATGTGGATGCAAGTTTCTCGGGTGATCCGAGGTCGAACACGAGGACTTATAGCTGGATGAATACGGTAAATTGCATGCGACGGTTGAATAAAGAACGTTGGAGGGGTTGCTAGGTTAACACTACTCCTACACCTAGCTATTAGACAATGCATTGAGAATATGAAAGAGAGGTAGATTCACGAAAACTCTTGACATGAAATAAATGAATGGGAAAAATAGATAAAACGTGGAGATGATTTCATTGCAACCCTTAAGAGTGACCACAAGGGAAACCTTAGTCAACGCAAGCCATGTGATCATGCTACACACACTAAAAGCCTAAATCTAGGATGTATGCGGTGGGTATGCATAAGTGTCAAGATGACCACATACAACCACCATATCCTACTTCCTGGACACATGCAAGATCCTATCCATAGGGTGCATATGCTGTGTGACAGGAAACAGAGCTTATCTCTAAGTTCCTTATTCGTGCCTATGTGTTCCAATCCGCTCTCTCGAGTCTTAGATTTGGGTTTTAGACTACTCTCCTAAGTATGCCTAAATGATGAATGAAGCGCTCATAGGACAAGATAACCGCATGAACCTTGCTGACCTAAGATTGTGTTGGATTTTATGTCTTAAAACTCGTAGTTTGTAAATTAATAAACATATTCTGTTTTGTTTTTCGATAAAGTTGTTATTGAAATTGTAATCTTGAATCCAATAAACTAAGGTCCTGAGGCTATATAATGTAGTTTGAACTTTATGTAGTGACATAAATGTAGATCAAGTTCAAATATATAGCCAAGATGGTCTATAGTATATGAATGAGGTTGGGCGCCTTATTCTGGGGACACTATGGATGCGGCCCACTTTGTAGTTAGTACAAACGATGTTATCCTGAATCGTTCATATAGAGATATGTGAGTAGGGGCATCCTATGCAATGAGTTTTCATAAGACTGAACCATGAAATAGTCACTTTTTACGTTCTAAATGCCGTTTTATGTATAAAACTGACTATTTCATTAATTGATGACCTAGGTAACTTAATCTTAATCCTGGGCTAATATGAACTCTTGTTCACTCGGAATTATCCTTAGATCTGCATAAGTGAGGGCAGCTCATCATCACTGGCCCAATAAGCCTCCCATTTCAGGGGTAAGATCAGGTGGATAGCTGGGAACATAGGGTGCAAGACGGTATTCACTCCTTCCCGTTATAAGGATAGTAGATAGGTTGTTCCCTTTAGTACTGAATCTAGGTCTTGAACAAGGGGCCCCACCCTCTCCTTGGCCCAAGGCATAATTTTTGTGCACGAACTTTCCAGTAGGCGAAAACGATAAAATGGACTAAGGGGTTAAGAATAATGAAAAAAAGTCGTGCTCACATATGATTTTCCGAATGGAGTTGATTTGGTGCCCCAAATGGCTATCGGGCCCCGTGGGGTTGCCCTGAGGGCCTATTTTTGTGCGTGAACTTTCCTACCAGCAAAAACTTGTAAATGGACCCAGGTGCCCGAACGATAAAAAAAAGTCGTGCGCGCAGACGGTTTTGCGAACGAAGCTCATTTGGTGCCCTAAATGGCTATCAAGCCCGGTGGGCTGCCCTAGGACACAATTTTTGTGCACGAACTTTTCGACAGGCGAAAACGCGAAAACGGACCAAGGGTTTAAGAATGATGAAAAAAAGTCGTGTGCGTAGACGGTTTTGTGAACGGAGCTCATTTGGTGGCCAAAATTGCTATCGAGCCTGGCGGGGCT
>NC_052359.1:24691260-24706773 GCF_009727055.1 Benincasa hispida | reverse complement strand
AGACATTTGGATGCAAAATAACGCATAATAGTGGGTTAGACGAGATTTTCATTGCTAATCGACGTAAGCTCACTTTCCCATGAATTCTTAGTATAATCGCCGCATATTCTTCTTATCAGCCCTCATAATTCTAAATAAAAGGCCGATAATAACATACATTTTTGCCCATCATCACACCCCCAAACTTGGAATCATGCTTGTCCTAAAGCATGCCTTATGCTTAAGAAAATTCATAATTCACCCTAGAGCTTTCCTTTGCGATGACCACCCTCTCGAATATAATTCACTCATACCTCTAACCTTGGCTGCAATGCTCTTCTAAACTTTGGCTACTTCTTCAAAGATATCTTTTCTAAGCTTAAATCCGGCAAGCCTCTGTTAACAAACTTTTTACTCATGTCCCGCAACTTTGCTTTTAGGTTTTAAAAATGTGTTTGTTTAAAAAAATTCAAAGCTTTGCGATTTCTTATTAGAATGCGGTGTTGAACTTGGTTACGCTCTTCATTTTGGCTTGCCCCCACGGATGTCATGCGGACAACCAACTTCGGTTACGTGCCATATTCAACTCAACTCTTGCCTTGGCTTAATTTGGCTTGCACCAGACAGAGGAGTTGCTTTTATGCGTTGATCATGGCCACTTACTTTCGTTTTGGCTTACCTGTACGGGTGTCATGCAAAGTATCCAACTACAGGTAAGTGCCTTTCACAACTTAACTCTTATCAGCTTGAGTTTCCCCTTTGTGCTGACAATGGAGATTTTTTTATTCTTGAACATTTCTCTCTCTCTTTTTTTTTAATAGCATCGCAATGTGATAGACACATTTTTTGAGACCATTGCCACCCCCAAACTTAGAGAGCAGCAGCGTTCTTGTCGAAAAGTTAAAGACAAACTCATCGGGAATGTGGTAAGAAATGTTTGAGCAGAGGTTTACACATAACAAAACTTAGACTGTCAAACCTTGAAGAAGCTTACTAAAAGTGAGGTGAGCCTTGCGATGGTTAGTTAGTGGATGTAGTGAATTATAAGTACCATCATAGATGCTAATTTATCAACGCAAAGGCAGGCAATCGGACAAAAGAGAATTTCAAAAGGATAATGCATAAAAGATAACAAGAAAAGAACCTTCGAGTAGAATAACACTTGCGACCATGCCTTAGAATTCATGCGGTCAAAGCCATGCATTGAATGATGGAGAGGATTCTTCCAGTTAACTGCACACCGAGGAGAATTATTGTCGCACCTACGAGGAGTGAACGCACCATATCCAAGAAAGCAGTCGCATATCCAAAACAACAATACTTAAAATAAACTAAACTAAGAAAGCAAGGTGAAGATAGAGTAGAAGACGTCCCTGGAGAAATTAGAGTGAAGCCACCGCAAGGAGTCTTCCATGCAGAAGATTGATCTCAACTGCTTCTGTCAGGAGGCTCACTCTGACCATTGGAACTTTCGACAATTGTTGGACGCATGTTGGTCGGCACGTGCTTATAATTGCCTTCAGCTCATGTGACTGATTGCCTTTTTATCTCGGGGTCAATACTGGCTTTTGGCACATCGCCTACACTGCAAATATTGTTTCCAACTTGGTCGCACAAGCTACAATACTCCCAAGGTAAAAAGGGTGCCTATGAAAACACAAAACTCAACAAAGTATTAGCTGCCAAGTCCCCGACAACAGTGCCAAAAACTTGATGCATTGTAAATGACATGAAATAATGGTATGAAGTTGCGTTGCACATGCAAGTTTTCCTAGTAAAACCCAAGTATAAATCTCACTAGGTTTCCTGGTAAATCCAAGGTTGAACACAGGGACTATTGAGTTACTACGCATTAGTAAAATTGATTCCTTTGCGGTGGTAAAAAAAAATAAGTTGGTTGGTATTTTGTTTAAGTGTAATTCCTATGCGACGGATTCGAGTAAAGATGTGATGAAAATGAGAAGTACAATGAGTATGCAGTGAACGGTTTGAGAAGGGATTTAGCTAACACTTCCTAAGATTGCATTCAAGTTATGCGATCATGCTACACACCCAAAACAGCAAATCATTTTCCAATGCAAATGCCATAATTCCTATTTCTAGGACGCATGCGATGTACACGATAATGTCAATAGGACTTATTCCTAAGCCTCTATTCTTGCTTATGTGATGATGAATGATGCACACATACACAAGGTGACCGCAGACTATTATATCCTATCTCTAGGGTGCATGTGATGCGTTAATAGCAAACAGAGCTTATTCCTAAGTTTCTATCTCTTGCTTATGCGGTTCTAATCTGACTCTTCCGAGCCTAGACTCTAATATGACTTTCCCAAGCCTAGATTCTATCTTTAGACCACCCTCCCGAGCATCTCTAAAGAATGAATGATGCATACATAAGACAAGATGATCGCATAAAGTGAAGATCTTAGGTCATGCTAGCTAAGTACTTCTCAACCCATTCGGAAATTTAGCTACTCATGCGAGATATAGAGAGATTGAGCACAAGTTGAATTAAGATTTCCATTGTCTATAGATTAATGCAGAATATAGAATAACAATATAATGTAGAGATAAGAAGCTCGGTAGTAATGTCTTGCTTCCTGTGGCCTTTTACACTGTCTTTTCTTTCCAACTCTACTCAGATGAATTGTCCTTGCTTCCGCAAGTGTTGGCCCTCTTTCCTTTTGTAGCGCTTCCCAACAGTCTTCTGAGCTGTCCAGGAATGTCCTCTTGGCATGTTCTTCGCTTCGCTCTCCTCTGCCTTCTAAGTATATAAATAATTATAGACTAACGGCTATCTATCTATATGTGATCTAAGTTCTCTATATGGCGAACTCCTTTATCGATGGTGGCCTTTGATATTTATAGAGCTCACGGTGAAGAAGCTTTTCTTTCTAATGATTGCAATGATAGAGGTCATTAAATCTTCTATCTGATGCACCGATTAATGGTCACCGAAAAGTTGAATGTACTTGCTACAGTATGTCATTAATGGCTTGTCAACTAAATTCAGATTCGACCCATCATGATTTATTATGCTTTCACCTTGATGCGCAGTCTTTATGCGGCCACCTTCTTGAGTGAAATTTCGCGAGCACATATGATCGCATGACTTTGCGATCGCCATCTTTCCATGCGCGCGGACGCCTAATTCCTTGGATTGCAATCTCACTTGCCCCAACGCATTTTTCCTGCAAAAAATAAGTAAATTAGCTGCTTTTATGCAATGGGCGCATGCAATCGCAATATTCTTATTTTAATGCTTTTGGACATGATTTTATATATTTTGACCGTCACATTCCCTCATTGTTTTACATCTTTGCATTGTAATAACGTGCATTTCTGCCCAATATCAGACGTCAAGACGGCCTTTTTGAATGGTAATCTTGATGAGACCATTTATATGGTGCCACCTAAGGGATTTATAGCCCAAGGTAAAGAGAAAAAGGTTTGCAAGCTGAATTGGTCCCATTACAGACTGATACAGACGTCTCCATCTTGGAACAAACAGTTTGATACTGCGATCAAACCGTATGGCTTTGACCAAAACGTTGATGAACCTTGTGTCTACAAGAAGAACATCAACACTTCAGTAGTCTTCTTAGTGTTGTTTGTAGACAATATACTACTCATTAGGAATGATATAGGTCTACTGACTACAGTTAAGAACTGGCTAGCAACCCAATTCCAAATGAAAGATTTGGGAGAGGCTTAGTTTGTTCTAGGTATATAGATCTTTCAAGATCGTAAGAACAAAGTTCTAGCACTATCTCAGGCATCGCACATTGACAAGATGTTGCTCAAGTACTCGATGTAGGACTCCAGGAAAGGCCTACTACCGTTTAGGCATGGAGTCACTTTTTCTAAGGACAAGTGTCCTAAGACGCCTCAAGAGGTTGAGGAGATGAGACAGGTCCCATATGCGTCTACTATTGACAGTTTGATATACGCGATGCTCTGTACGCATCTAGACATCTGCTACGCTGTGGGCATAGTCAATAGGTATCAGTCTAACCTAGGCAAGGGTCACTGGACCATAGTGAAGAACATCCTCAAGTATCTTCGAATAACGAGAGACTACATGCTCGTGTATGGATCTAAGGATTTGATCCTTACTGAATACACGGATTCTGACTTTCAGACTCATAAGGACTCTCGCAAGTCCACATCAGGGTCAATCTTTAATCTTAACAGAGGAGCTGTAGTGTGGCGAAGCACTAAGTAGGGGTGCATCCTGTACACCTCGTCCTAGACTACTCTCTGAGCCTAGGAAAGGATCTGACTGTAGTAGTTATCAACCATTTTGTTGACACTTACTGCCTAATAAATCTAGCGGAAATCTTCGATACCAACATGTAACTCATATATAGTGAATGCTTCTTAGGCCAAATTTATTAAGTTTAACAACACAATTGATAGAAAAATAGGCATGCGCGAAATTGAGGAACAATTTTACTCTAATTGTACAAAAATAACATACAACCCTAAATTAATTAATTGGGTTTTTTGAAATATTACCTTTGAAGCCCCCGAAATGCTTCTTTCTCTGCCCAAACACGAACCAGACAACCACTAAACCTGATCTACTATCATCTGGACTCAGAATCGGGTTGTGGGACCCGATGGATGAAGAAACCGAGAGAGAGAAAGAGATGGAAATAGGAGATGGATTTTTTTGGGTTGGGTTTGGGTTTTGATATTTCTCAAAAATGGTGATTATTTCCAGCCCAATTTAGAAACTAGTTTTGGCAAAATTGTCAAAAGCCCTCTATCTAATTTGAAAGCCTAAATTTATAGGAAAAAACCATACAAAAATTACATGAAACAAATTCATAAAAACCCAATACGTCAAAATCCACTATCTAAGTGGGCTTGATGTCTCCACTATAAGCCAACACCTAGCCCACTATCTTGTTAGTGAAATTATCCAACAAAAAGTTTGGATTTTCCCACTAACTTTAGTCAAAGGGCAAAATGGTCATTTTATCAAAATCGAATTTTAACCAAAAAGTCAATATTTTGACTTTTTATGATTTTTTCCGTGTTGACTAATTTTGACCTCCTAAACATGAATCCGTATTCATTTTCTTGAAATTCAAATCACATTTGAATATAAGGACGGTCAAAGTTTGACTTTTCAAAGTCAAAAGTCAATTCTTTGACTTTTTACATCTTTGACCATTTCCATTATTTCCGAGCTTTCGAATATGAATGTATTCATATTCTTGATATTTAAATAACATTTAATCATTAAAGTTGTATTTCTAAACTGAAAACCGATCACTGTATCACATATATCTGTCGGTTTCTCTCTCTTCACCTAATTCGAACAATTCGAATCATTCTATCATACTGTTCTAACTTTATTCCATATGAGCTAGTAGGGGAACCTAATGGACCTATAGATCATGGGCTCCAATGATCCGAGATTAACTGGCTAGACACTTTTAGACGGAGCTAATCAACATTCGTTAACTAACGGGTCATTCCACTATAGTCCCGTAGTTGCACTCCCCTCACTATAGATATATTTGTGTCCATATGATATAACCATCATTAGTAAGCTAATCCTTCACAAGTTATTCGTAATCTCGGCTGGGTCATAAAATCGTTTTACCCCCAAGACTACATCTTATTCCTTAAGTTCCATTGATCCTCTAATGGACAATTGGTTTAAGGTCTAACCTTTAAACCGAACCCCATTCGGGCCAAGGAGAGGGTGGGGCACCTTGTTTGACCTGGATTCAGTACTAAAGGGAACAACCTATCTACTATCCCTATAACGGGTAGGAGTAAATTCCGTCTTGCACCCTATGTTCCCAGCTATCTACCTGATCTTACCCCTGAAATGGGAGACTTATTGGGCCAGCGATAATGAGCTACTCTCACCTATGCAGATCTAAGGATAATTCCGAGTGAACAGGAGTTCATAGTTAGCTCAGGATTAACATTAAGTTACCTAGGTCATCAATTAATGAAATAGTCAGTTTTATATATAAAACGGCGTCTAGAACATCAAAAGTGACTATTTTATGGTTCAGTCTTATGTAAACTCTTTACATAGGATGCCCCCCCTTTCATCGTTTCTACTAACTACAAAATGGACCGCATCCATAGTGTCCCCAGAATAAGGTGCCCAACCTTATTCATATACTATAGACCATTTTGGCTATATATTTGAATCTTATCCACATTTATGTCACTACATAAAGTTCAAACTTAAACTTAATAGCCTCGATCCTTAGTTTATTGGATTCATTATATAGAATTTAATTTTAATAAAGATTTTCAATAACAACTTTATTGAACAAGAATATGATATTACAAACTACGACTTTTAGGACATAAAATCCAACAAACTCCCACTTGGATTAAAACTCCTAGTAGGATCAAATGATGCTGAATTTAACTGTGAGAAATTAATATTACATATGAGTATAATAAACATATGAATACAATAAAGTAGGGCATTCACGCCCAACATAATCTCCCACTTGTCCTAGTTTAGAAATACCGTAGACCTAAACTCTGTAGGTGACCCTAAAAAATTTTAGCTGTGCGGGTTTTTGTAAAAGGATCAGCAATGTTTTGCTCATAAGGTATCTGGCTCACTACAACATCACCATGGTGTACGATTTCCCAGATAAGGTACCATTCGATGTGCTTTCCCCGTTTATGGCTTTAAGGTTCTTTTGAATTTGCAACTGCACCGTTGATGTCACAAAGGTGATGGGTAGATGCATATTTGGAACAACTTCCAACTCTATCATGAATTTCCTCAGCCATACTGCGTCTTTTGCTGCTTCGCAAGAAGCTACGTATTCAGCTTCCATTGTGGAGTCAGTTACATAGTGTGTTTTACGCTTCTCCACACTACTGCTCCTCCGTTAAGAGTGAACACTGATCCAGATGTAGACTTTCTAGCATCTTTATCAGTTTGGAAATTAGAGTCAGTGTATCCAGTAAGGATCAGATCCTTAGCACTATACACGAGCATGTAGTCCCTAGTTCTCCTGAGATACTTTAATATGTTTTTAACGGTAGTCCAATGATTACGTCCAGATTAGACTGGTACCTACTGACGATCCCTACTGGGTAGCATATGTCAGGTCTAGTACATAACATTGCATACATCAGGCTTCCAACAGCGGAAGCATAGGGAATATTTCTCATATCCTCAACTTCTTGAGGTGTCTTAGGACCATTTGACAGATGAATTCCATGTCTGAAAGGAAATAGACCCTTTTTGGAATTCTGCATTTTATATCTAGACAACCTTTTGTCTATATAAGATGCTCGAGACATGGCTAGTGTCCTATTCTTGCGATTCTGAACAATTTGGATCCCAAGAATATACTGCACATTTCCTATGTCTTTCATTTGGAATTGTGTATCTAGCCATTGGTTGACGTCAGTAAGATATCCTACATCATTCCCAATGAGTAGAATATCATCGACATATAAAACAAAGAACACTACAACAGAATTAATGATCTTTTTGTATACACCAGGCTCGTCAACATTCTGTTCAAAGCCATATGATTTGATTGCAGTATCAAACCTTATATTCCAGGATCTAGAAGCTTGTTTTAATCCATAAATGGATTTCCCAAAATTACAAACCTTTTGTTCTTGACCCTGAACTATAAACCCCACTGGTTGAACCATATAGATACTCTTTTCAAGATTGTCATTCAAAACGGCTGTCTTGATATCCATTTGCCAAATTTCATTGTCATAAAAAGTTGCAATGGATAAGAATATTCTTATCGACTTTAGCATGGCAACGGGAGAGAAAATTTCTTCATAGTCCACTTCTTCTCTCTAGGTATAACCCTTTGCCACAAGTCGAGCCTTAAAAGTCTATACTTTATCGACTTGATCTCGTTTTCTCTTATAGATCCATTTGCAACCAATTGGTTTCACATCACTTGGTTTATCTATAAAAGTCCAGACTGAATTAAAGTACATTGACTCCATTTCGAGGTCCATAGCTTTTATCCACTGATCATGGTCCACATCATTCATTGCCTATTTATAGGTCAATGGATCCTCTATGCCCTCATCAGGTATGATGATTTGAGTTTCAGCTAAACCCAAATAGCGGTCATGTTGATGAACAACTCTCCCACTACGTCGAGGCACTCTTAATTCTTGAGAAGGATGTGACTGACCAGAAATACTAGCTTTATCTACTACTTTAGCAGATGAACTAGGTATATTTGTAGCGTCTTTTGAAATTTCTTTCAACACTATTTTATTACGTGGTTGATGATTTCTAATGTGGTCTTCCTCTAAGAATGTGGCATTTGTTGATACAAATACCTTGTTTTCTTGAGGATGATAAAACAGACCACCCTTTGTTTCCTTTGGATAACCTACAAATAGGTATAACTTTGAACTATGTTCCAATTTATTGAGATTTTGTACCAACACATGTGCTGGGCAACCCCAAATTCTAAAGTGACATAAACTACTTATACGCCCTTTTCCATAGCTCATAAGGTATTTCTGAAACACTTTTAGAGGGAACGTTGTTCAAAATATGGACAGCAAATTCAAGTGCATATCCCCAAAAGGAATCAGGCAATTGAGCATAGTTCATCATAAAGCGAACCATATCTAATAAGGTTCGGTTTCTTCTTTCTGATACACCATTCTGCTGAGGCATACTAGGTGTAGAGAGTTGTGACCAGATCCCGTTTTCTATCAAATAGTCTTGGAATCGTATGTCCATATACTCTCCACCTCATTCTGATCGAACTGTCTTTATTGTTTTTCCTAATTCATTCTCAACTTCAACTTTATATTTTTTGAACTTTTCAAGAGAATCAGACTTGTGATGAAGCAGGTAGACATGACCATACCTTGAATAATCATCAATAAAACTGATGAAATATTCATACCCACCTCGACCCTTGACGTTCATTGGTCCACAAAGGTCCGAATGTACGAGCTTTAAGGGTACTTTGGCTCTATGATCTTTTCCTGAAAAAGATCTCTTTGTCATCTTTCCTTCAAGACAGGATCCACATGGAGGTAAAGAGTTATCTTCTAACTGACTTAAAAGTCCACTCTTGACCAATCTCCCAATCCTATTGAGATTTATGTGATCGAGTCTTAGGTGCCATAGGTAGGCGTTGGAAGAAACCTTTTGTTTTTTTTCCTTTATCTGTATCCTTCTTTCCCTTTCTTATCCTGGGAGCCTATCCTTTCCCCTTCTTTTTCATTTGAGCTTTAGAGGGTCCAGCTTTGTTTTTAGAGGACGATCCTCTTATAAATTTTTTCTTAATGGTAGCAACATTTTCTTCCACTTCCTTCCCCTTACCTAAAGTAAGGTTTTGGAATCGTTGGAGCTTGTTAAGAAGGATAGTGAGGTTAAATTCTATCTTATTTAAAGACGCATTTTTTCTGAAAAGGTATAGAACTCTTCGGAAGAGATTTTAAGATAAAGCTAACCTGATTAGCCTCATCAATATGTCTACCATTTACTTCAGCGATATTGAAGTGCATCATCATGTCCAGGATGTGTTCTCTAACAGAAGTCCCCTCCTTCATCCGCTTTGTGTAAATGTGCTTAATTGCCTCGTGTCTAAGGGACCATGATGGTTGCCCAAACATTTCTTTTAATGAATCTATTATCTCTTTAGCCATATCTAAGGATTCATATTTCTTTGCCAAAACATCAGACATGCTAGCAAGAATGTAAACACGAGCCTTTTCATTGGCTTTGACCCATCGATCGTATGCTTCTCGAACAGTTCGGTTAGCATTTGAGGCTAGTGCTTGAGGACATTCCTCAGTTAAGACAAATATTAGATCGTCATCTACCAGTATTGTGTTTAGATTTGATTTCTATGCCGAATAATTATCGCCATTTAGTTTCTCGGAAGCTAAGAGTTGAATTATCGAGTTATTCATGCTGCAAAAGATAAACATATTCTTTTAGAAAAACTATAATCACAAAGAAACCAATTTAATTTAGCAAAAAAACTAATAATGTACCCTTCATTATTATATTTTGCAACGATATTTCAAAAGTTTAGAGTAACCTCCACGCGAAGGGCAGTCGATTATTCCTCTTTGAACCAAGACAATCTTGACTAGATGCTAACCCCAGAATAACTCTTTATTCTTATAGCACTTTAGTTATCGCTACTTTGGTCGATATACTAACATCTTAGTAAATTCTTGTATAGGTGTAATCCTTCCATTTTGGATTTCAGAGACAGAATCAACCATCCTCCGAAAGTGGAAAGTCAATATGAAAACTGATCTAGAGAGAGCCTAACCAGATTTGGAGTTCGCGGTGTTCCGAATCCTATAATACACAACCCTTCCGAAGGGAAAGAGTCACTCTAGGGCAGACAATGCAGGCACATTATAAGGGAATCTCACGGTGCGATCTAATGGAAAGAAGACTGTGGGATGAGTTGTTTGTTACATACCCCTCACATTCCACTTACCTATGAACTAACTTTCCCTATTCACCTTGATATTGATCCATGCAAAAACTCTCCGAAAAGGAGTCTTGCTCCTAAGCACATCCCAAAGCCCTGCATGGACCTCACGATGTGAACTCTTAGGGATGCTAGAGCTAAAAGTACAATACTTCTTTTCTAGCTAAAGTGTTCTATAACGGTTTAGGGTATAAAAAACATTAGAGATATATTCCGCACTAAATTAAACATATCCTTAGTCTAGGTGATAGATCCATGTATAACTCTTATACTAGATTTTAACCTATGATGTCTAGGTGATAAACAAATTTTATTACCTCACATCTCTCACGTATGCTTATTAAAACTATGATGTCTATGTGACCAAAACGTTGATGAACCTTATGTCTACAAGAAGATCGCCAATGCTTCAGTAGTCTTCTTAGTGTTGTATATAGACGATATACTACTCATTAGGAATGATGTAGGTCTACTGACTACAGTTAAGAACTGGCTAGCAACCCAATTTCAAATGAAAGATTTGGGAAAGGCTCAGTTTTTTCTAGGTATATAGATCTTTCAGGATCGTAAGAACAAAGCTCTAGCACTATCTCAGGCATCAAACATTGACAAGATGTTGCTCAAGTACTCGATGCAGGACTCCAAGAGGGGCTACTACTATTCAGGCATGGAGTCACTTTTTCTAAGGACATGTGTCCTAAGACGCCTCAAAAGGTTGAGGAGATAAGACGACTCCCATATGCGTCTGTTGTTGGCAGTTTGATGTATGCGATGCTCTATACTCGTCTAGACATCTGCTATGCTATAGGCATAGTCATTAGGTATCAGTCTAACCCAGGCAATGGTCACTGGACCGTAGTGATGAACATCCTCAAGTATCTTCGAAGAACGAGGGACTACATGCTTGTGTATTGATCTAGGTATTTAATCCTTACTGGATACACAGATTCTGACTTTCAGACTCATAAGGACTCTCGCAAGTCCATATTAGGGTCAGTCTTTACTCTTAATAGAGGAGTTGTAGTGTGGCAAAGCATTAAGTAGGGTGCATCGCTGTCACACCCCGTCCCAGATTACTCTCTAAGCCTAGGAAAGGATATGACTGTAGCAGCTATCAACCCTTTTGTTGACACTTAATGCCTAATAAATCTAGCGGAAATTTCTGATACCAACATGTAACTCATATACAAAAGAATATTCTTAGCCAAAATTTATTAAGTTTAACAACACAATTGATAGAAAAATACACATGCGCAGCAGAATTGAGGACCAATTTTACTCTAATTGCATAAAAATAACATACAACCCTAAATTAATTAATTAGGGTTTTTTTAAATATTACCTTTAAAGGTCCCAAAACGCTTCTATCTTCGCTCGAACACGAACCGGACAACCACTAAAACTGACCTACTATCCTCTGGACTCAGAACCAGGTTGTGGGACCCGATGGATGAAGAAACCGAGAGAGAGAGAGATGGAAATAGAATATGGATTTTTTGGGTTGGGTTTGGGTTTTGATATTTCTCAAAAATGGTGATTTTTTCCAGCCCAATTTAGAAACTAGTTTTGGCAAAATTGTCAAAAGCCCTCTATTTAAATTGAAAGCCCAAATTTATAAGAAAAAACCATTCAAAAATTGTATGAAACTAATTAATAAAAATCCAACACCTCAAAATCCACTATCTAAGTGGGCTTGATGTCTCTACTATAAGCCAACACCTAGCCCACTATCTCGTTAGTGAAATTATCCAACAAAAAGTTTGGATTTTCCCACTAACTTTAGTCAAAGGGCAAAATGGTCATTTTATCAAAATCGAATTTTGACCGAAATGTCAACATTTTGACTTTTTATGATTTTTTTCATGTTGAAAAATTTTGACCTCCCGAACATGAATCCGTATTCATTTTCTTGAAATTCAAATCACATTTGAATATAAGGTTGGTCAAAGTTTGACTTTTCAAAGTCAAAAGTCAACTCTTTGACTTTTTACATCTTTGACCATTTCCATTATTTTCGAGCTTTCGAGTATGAACATATTCATATTCTTGATATTTAAATCACATTTAATCATTAAAGCTATATCTCTAAACTGAAAATCGACCACTATATAACATATACTTGTCGGTTTCTCGTTTTTCACCTAATTCGAACAATTTGAATCATTCTATCATACTGTTCTAAGTTTATTCCATATGAGCTAGTAGGGGAACCTAATGGACATAGATTATGGGCTCCAACGATCCGAGATTAGCTGGCTAAACTCTTTTAAACGGAGCTAATCAACATTCGTTAACTAACGGGTCATTCCACTATAGTCCCGTAGTTGCACTCCCCTCACTATAGATATATTTGAGTCCATATGATATAACCGTGACTAGTAAGCTAATCCTTCACAGGTTATTTGTGATCTCGGCTGGGTCATAAAAATCGTTTTACCCCCAAGACTACATCTTATTCCTTAAGTTCCACTAATCCTCTAATGAACAATTGGTTTAAGTTCCAACCTTTAAACCGAACCTCTCTCAGGCCAAGGAGAGGGTGAGACCCCTTTTACAAGACCTGGATTCAATACTAAAGGGAACAACCTATCTACTATCCCTATAATGGGTAGGAGTGAATTTCGTCTTGCACCCTATGTTCCTAGCTATCCACCTGATTTTACCCCTGAAATGGGAGGCTTATTGGGCCAGCAATAATGAGCTGCTCTCACCTATGCAGATCTAAGGATAATTTTGAGTGAATAGGAGTTCATAGTTAGCTCAGGATTAAGATTACGTTACCTAGGTCATTAATTAACGAAATAGTCAGTTTTATACATAAAACGACACTCAGAACGTAAAAAGTGACTAATTCATGGTTCAGTCTTATGTAAGCTCTTTACATAGGATGCCCCCACTTTCATGTCTCCACATGAACAGTTTAGGATCTCATCATTTGTACTAACTACAAAGTGGGCCACATCCATAGTGTCCTAGAATAAGGTGTCCAACCTTATTCATATACTATAGACCATTTTGGCTATATATTTGAACTTGATCCACATTTATGTCACTACATAAAGTTCAAACTTAAACTTAATAGACTCGGGTCCTTAGTTTATTGGATTCATGAATATAGAATTAAATTTTACTAAAGATTTTCAATAACAGCTTTATTGAACAAGAATATGATATTACAAACTATGAGTTTTAGGACATAAAATCCAACAACAACATGTTTAGAGAGATTACATTACTAGTTTCACTAGTTACGATGCCCAAAACCTTGTCCTTATATGAACAATTGTAACATGTGTACAATATTTTCAGTAACCACCTAACAGACGAATTACAATATCTTTGTCCTTTAAATGGAAGAACAGATGCAGATCTATCTCCTGAGGATTTGACCACTACCTGGGGGAAAGGAAAACATTTGAAAACGGGGTGAGTTTGCTAGCCCAGTGAGTGACTTAAGAAAGAAAATTGATTCTCATGCAAAAGTCTCAATAAAGAGATTAAACTGGAATAAAAATTTCAACAATAACCTTGTACTGCAGTATAAACATTTTCTAAGCATAAAGCATATAAAGCTGTTTTTATCATAAAACATTAAAATTGTTCCTTAGTTTAGAAGAACCCTACTGTGGTTAAATCCCAACGTCAACTGCCAGTCTAGAGAGAACCCTTTTGCTCAATCTCTGACTTTAACTACCTACGTGCACATGGCCATACTAAGTACCGTCATACCTTAGGTACTTCTGCTCAAATACCTTCCCAAAACTTGTCCTTCAGTAGCGAGTTGCTCGGATACTTTCTCAGATGTCCTTCGGTATCGAGTTGGTCGGATACCTTCTCAAATGTCCTTCGGTATCGCGATTCAAGTAAAACTAGTCATAAAATGACTTTCTCTTTAAAGCATATAAAGCATAACGCATAGAAAACATGTTTTTAAAGGTACTAATGCATGCTTGGTGTATTTAAACACACATAAATAGTTTTTCAATAAAATTTCATACATGGCATGCATTTAAAACATAACTCATGGTTTGCTTGGAAATCACTTTGTAAAACTAGCTAGCATAGGAATAATCTTTCTTTAAAACGTTGTAAATATTTAGTCATTCACCTTGGTCGTTTAGGAACATTTCTCTTCTAGAATTTCCTTGGTTACCTCGGGCTCCCTTTTGAACCCTAAGATCCAGATTTAATTTAATGCTCAGATTACTCATAGTTCTAAGCCTTATCTGATAGAACACGAGACATATCCAATGGAAAAAGGACCTAATTACACTCTAATTTCTTTTAATTAAAAGGAAATTAGCATGCTATCGAAGGAAAAAGCAGTAAAATAAAATGGATAGCATACAAACTTTGAAGCTCCCGAAAAATGCTTTTCCTCGTTGAATCTCGACCTGAACTCTTTCAGACCACCACTAGAGTTTACCTACTATCCTCTGGACTCAGAACCGGGTTGTGGGACCCTGTGGATGAAGAACCTGAGAGAGAGAAAGAGAGGAAAATAGAAGATAGATTTTTGGGTTGGGTTTTGGGTTATGAATTTTCCTCAAAATAGTGTTTTTATTAAGCCCAAATTTGAAAAAAAATTTGGCAAAATGGCCAAAATTTTTAATCCAAATTGAAAAGCCCAATTTATATAAAAAAAAAGCCATGCAACATTTGCATGAAACAAATCTATAAAAAACCAACACCTAGAATCCACTATCTTAGTGGGCTTAATGTCTCCACTACAAGCCAACACCTAGCTCACTATTTTGTTAGTCGAATTATCCACAAAATTTTGGATTTTCCCACTAACAGTCAAAGAGCAAAATAGTCATTTTGTCAAAGTCAAACTTTGACTAAAAAGTCAACATTTTGACTCTTTATGATTTTTTTGTATTGACTAATTTTGACCTCCCGAGCATGAATCCACATTCATTTTCTCGAAATTCAAATCACATTTGAATATAAGGTTAGTCAAAGTTTGACTTTTCAAAGTCAAAAGTCAACTCTTTGACTTTTTATATCTTTGACCATTTCCATTATTTCCGAGCTTCCGAATATGAACGTATTCATATTCTTGATA